>NC_088931.1:84087500-84237500 GCF_038396675.1 Hydra vulgaris
TTTATTTAAAATGTTGATTTGATTAAAATAAGTTTTTACTTTGAAATATGAGCAATTTTTAAAGATACGTGGAATTGACCTAAAGTTTTGTCTCAGATAAGTGTTGTTTAAGAGGGTAAGTCAAGAATAAAACTGCATTGTCTAAAATGAAAAAGGACACAATTTATTAACTAAAAGGCATATAAAACTGTAAAAAGGCAGTCTTTTAAAAAATAGTAACGCTAAACAGTTACATAACCCTATATATCTTCTATGGTGTTCTAATGGGTAACTTTTAAGTGTTCTCCAACACCTGCAGTTGTCTTCACAAAATTATTTCTTGTAAGGAAAGGGGGTCATAAAAGTGATGGTAATTCTCTGGGATGACATACTTCAAGTCTTGTAAATGTTTCTGTTTGGTGTATGGAAGCGGAATCCTTTCCTTAAATAGTTGTATAGGTGACTCATCTTTTTTAACTTTGATTGGTCTTCTAGGTAAATCCACAAAACTTCCATCAAAAGATAATTTGTATTGAATTGTTCCTGTGGGTAAGTACTGGAAGCAGCGAACATCAACGACACATGGGTCACTCTGATTCTTCCTGGACGAACTGAGTCGTAATCCTTGAAAAAGTCATATTTCAAGTATGCAGCCGCATAAGGGAAGGGAGTTTGCCGGGCCTCTGTATATTTTACATACTCAAATGGTAGGTACATATCCTTTCCCTTGATTTGTTTTCAATCCTCGCATGTACTGAATCTCCCTCTATTTGCATATGCCCTTTCACAAGGTATTTCTGAGTTACATTGATATTATTTTGGACGGCAAAGTGAAGAATGGCATTTGATACAAATTGGTTATGATTTTGATTTGTGCAACAATCTGTATATACTACAATAGGGCAGCAAGATGATAGATAATGTTCCTTCAAACAATCAACCAAACAGAAGGAAAATGTTTTGGCTGATAAATCCCTTTCTACTTCTGAAAACCAGTAACATTTGCAATGTCTATTAGCTAAGTTATATACAGTGTAATTATGTGAACATAACTTTGTCTTATAATACAAGGCACTTGCCTTTGTCATGGGGGTTAACTTAACAGATTCCATGTCTGTCGTCAAGCAATATATTTCACCATCAACTACCTTCTGTTTGTCCCGTTCTTTTTCAGCTCAAGCCCTATTTTTCTCAGTAATATGCTGATCATAGTCTTCCTTTGAAACATTGTCTGCTTTGAATGCGTAACAAGTATCACACTGATCTTTTTTGGGAACGATGAGGGATAAATTTTTTTCTTTAAAAACTTGCATAAATATAGTAAGGGATCCATATGGTTTATTGTGCGAAATGCAAAAGTCTTTGTATGATCTGTACAAATCAATTTTTGTATCCCATAATGGTTCTAAATACATTTTCGATGTGGATGCTCTGCAATAATGAGATGGGACTTTTGGTAAACTTTCCGAAAATACCATTCCGAATTGACCTTTTACTTTTGTGGTATTTTTTTCTCTCTACATCCACATTGTTCAATGACATTTTTTGGTAGAATAGCACCATCTTCTTGTTCTGAATGCTGTGCTTCCTTGTTGTCTGAAGACACAACTGTACTTGATGCCTAATTTTGAAACATCCATTCTTTCATACCAAGGGTATTCAAGAACATCTGTTCACAAACAGGTTTTAAATCACCAGTAGTAGGACTTAAGTAGTATTTGAATGAGCAAGACCTCCTGCTTATTTTGTCTATAACAGTTTTCTGTTGTACATCAATTCTTCACGTGGTTGCGGATCTAAACTTGTTTTTCTTTCCAAGATAGTTGCTAAAAAAATTTGAATAAATCATGTCTCATCTTTTCTGATATTTCAGTACATTTTCGTTTTTTATTTGCTTTACAAATTTTGTAGTTACACACAGGTCCCATTTTTCTTTTTTCATGCTCTACTTCACTTCATTTAACTGTAATTTTACCATCAATTTTGACTTTTTTATAGCCTAAGTACTTTTTTCCTGTCATTCTTAGTTTCTTGTGAATGTTAACATCCCAAGAAGATCTATCAGACTGCTTGTTTCTTTTTCTCTTGTCATTATTGCCTTCATCATTAAGTACCTCAACAGAACACAAATTCTCTCTAGGTTTTCTTGCAATTTCTTGGCAAATTAAATTGTCTGCATTGGGATTATTTTCGATATTTTGAGCATAGTTTTGTAAGTCATCTTAAGGTTTTCTTGCAAGGTTGTTAATTAAATGGTCTGCATTGGAAATTGTTTTCGATATTTTAAGCATCGTTTTTATTTAGGCCAATATTTGAGTCATTTTCAAGGCTAATTTGCATAATCTCATCATCTAACAACAAAAAATCTGGGTCATTAGGGTCATCAGGTTCTTCATTGCTATTGTAATCAATACTATTGTCAATATTTGTAGCAGTTTTTCTTTATCTTTTAAGTATAGAGAGCAATCAATAATAGATATAGGTTGATCTCCTTCTCATAAAACATCCTGATGGTTTGTCCCGGGCTGATTCAAATCTGTTTCGTCGACAGAGAGGATGACTTCTTCTTGTAGGACGTCTTCAATACCTAGGCCATCTTTAAATATCACTTCTGCTTCATTTATCAATAGTCCAAAAGCTTGATTTCCTGTATCATCATTGCTGTTCAAAATATTTGATCTTCCAAGGTAGTTCATAGTCCGCTCAGTTCCTGAAAAAATATTAGGGTATTATTATTGTTTTTATAGACTAACTTTTAATGGATAAATTATGAGAGAAATTTATTAGTCTTTTGTGGTCTAGCCAAAAGTTCAAAACTATTTCTTGTTATTATACCTTTTAAATGTTGTAAACGACTAAGCTTGAGCTAATATTGTCAAATACTTTATGCAGGAGAAGGCCTAGGCCTATCACTTTATGGAATAGACCAATAGAAATTAGAATTTAAGTTTTATTTTAAAAGCTACTTACGTACTGTTTCTTCTTTTTGTAGCAAACCGATCACATCATTAATGAAATCACTATCTTCACTATTTGGTTCATCCATGATTCAACTGCTAGGTAGCAGATATTAATATTACAACACGTATCTTGGACCTGCAAGAATACAAACTAAACTGTAACAACACATATCAAATGTTTATTATATACATATGTACATATGTGTATAATAATATATATACATATGTATATATATTAAGGTAGTTCTAAAAACAACTTTTTCTGAAAATGACTGCTGGCACCCCCTGAATATGTTGTATATAATTTAAAAAATGCTAGATTTAAGAAATTTTTGAATAAAAAATATTTTAAGGGGTTGCTACCAACCCTCGAACATTATATAGGTCCCTAATATTATTAAAAAAAAAGTTTTTCAAAATTATGTCATGTTGGGTCTCAAACAAAGCAAAATCATATACAAATTTCAAAAATAATATTCATTTTATAAAAAAACAGATAAAAAAAATTATAATAAAAAAATCTTGTTAAATTCCCTATTTTTCATTTTTAGTTAAAAAACGTAACTTTTTGTTTACTAAAATCTAAAATAAAAATTTAATTATAAAATGATTCATATTTTTGAAATTTTTATATATTTTTGCATCATTTGAGACCCAACATGACATACTTTTGAAAAACTTTTTTTTTAATAATATTAGGGACCTATATAATGTTCGAGGGTCGGTAGCAACCCCTTAAAATATTTTTTATTCAAAAATTTCTTAAATCTAGCATTTTTTTAATTATATACAACATATTCAGGGGGTGTCAGCAGTCATTTTCAGAAAAAGTTGTTTTTAGAACCACCTTAATATATATACATATGTATATATATACATATGTAATTATATATACATATGTATATATATATGTATATATATATATACATATGTATATATATACATATGTGTATATTTACACATGTATATATATACACATGTATATATATATATACATGTATATATACAGGGCCTATTCTAGGAAAAAAATTTGGGCAGCGGAAAGTTTGCCAGAACCCCCTCGTTCTGGCAAACTTGAACAGAAAGTCAACAGGTTTTTTTGCAAAACAAACACTATTTGCTGTAAAAATGTAAAAAAACAAAAAAGAAAGGTCCTCAAATTTTAATTTGTTCGGCGCCCAAATATGGTTGACGCTATCGAAAACAGTCTAGAATAGCCCCTGATATATATATATATATATATATATATATATATACACATATACATATGCATATATACACATAAGCGTATACCTATATACTTATGCACAAAATATTTGCTATATACCTTGTCAATATCATTCATTTCTTTAGGACTAACACCACATAGAGAGCAGCACTGTGATGAGTCAGTTACATCTGATGATGCAGTATGGGCTTTGCCATCAGCTATAGTTATTTTAATTTTATGGTCAACATCAATAAACTTACCATTAAGTAGGATATAGCTTGTTTTAGTTAACTGTTTGATCTCATTTTTAAATGTCAATTCCTCACTACGAAGAAGGTCTGCAGTTTACTCTACAAATTAAAATCGCAAAGGCTGACAGTACAAAGTAGATAATGGTTTAGAATTTCTCCAAAGAATAATCTTTTTATCATTGAAGATAGATGAGAGCTCTAAAGGCGCAAAGCATGTAATAAACAGAGACTCCTCGCTCTTCAGATTCCTAGTACACTCATCATCATTACATGTTTGTTTATAAATACTATGCCCACTTGAGCAATCAAAACCAGCTTTGTATATTAGAGTTACTCAATTATATTCATTTGCATTTGCAACACCAGTCTGTGTCTCCAAAAGCCTTGTTGTAGTGTGATCCAGTAGATCTTGAAGTAGAACACCTGCAGTATAGTCAGTTACATCAATGTTTTTAGGATAGCATCAATCTTTTGCCACTAACATTATTATATGCTGGGTAGAGATTATATTCCTTTTCATCAGCTTTGTTTTTCATCAGTTGATAAGATGCCTTTGTCAAATTACAATCTAAAATAAGGGTCAAAGCTTCATCAGTATAAGATGAGGATATAGTATCCACTAACAATTTTTCTGCTAATTTGGCTTTTTTAGGCTTATTATTTTTTCCAAATTTGACTTTAGTTGCAAATAATATTTGGCTAGCTGAGTATTGATCCATTTCAGCAACTTTTCTATACTTAGATCTCAAAAAAGACTCATCAAAATTTAAAGTAGGCCTACCAAGAGGAGTGGTGACAATTGTTGGAGTAGCAGGTAGAACATATGCAGAAGGTATATATTCAGAATCCAACCATTTTGCATATTTTTTTTCAAATGCTGCAGCTTTGCGGCTAACATCATTCCGATGAGACTTCAAGTTCTTTAAAAATGCAATTAATTTGTTTCTTATAATTTCAGAATCATCTAAGTCTAACTTGACAACTAATTGATCATAAATTGTTGGATTTTGTATAGACATATTATTGGATCTAATGCAGTTGTATATAAAATGGTACTTCATTGTTATACTATTATTTATTCTAAAAATAGAAAAGTCAACCTATTATATATATATATATATATATATATATATATATATATATATATATATATATATATATATATATATATATATATATATATATATATATATATATATATATATATATATAAATTCAAAAATAGTCAGAACAGTGAAACAAATAGAAAGTCCAGTAAATCTTTTTTCTCACAATGTTTTTATTAAAAACAATATAATTACCAATATAATTTTATATATCAATATATATAAAAATATTTTGTATTAGTAATTTTTTTATATATAATATTAAAAAATTTCTAATACAAAATATTTATATATATATATATATATATATATATATATATATATATATATATATATATATATATATATATATATATATATATAAAATTTCATATATTTTGCATAATCTAATATAAGTTAGATATAGTTGGCAATTATTTTACTAACAATATCTAAGCAACCTATTTATATAGGGTTTTTGTATAATCACGAATATATAGTAATATAAAAAAAAATGTTTTATTGACAGTTGCCACGGTATAAATTTGTGTATACTATTTTAGTCTACATCTGCAAGTATCTGCAGCCAAAACTGTTTTTAACTCATTAAATATATTTTTTTCAGTGAATATCAGCCATAAAAATCTTGGCCAAACATGGCCAAAAAAATATAAGCATAGTATTAGCAAAAAAAAAAACACAATTATTTCAACCATTAAACACACTATCTTTGATTTATTATAAAATTTGTCAAATACGTTCAAGAAGATAAACAGAAATGCCAATTGATAGCCAATATATGTATTAAAACTACAATTCAAATTCGTAGTAATATAAATTACCTAACCCTAACCCTGGCAAAACATATAAAAAAAAGATTTTTTTTAACTTTTTTAGAAAAGTGCTTGACCGCCTAAAATATTGTTCAGGGTGACAACTTAAAATAAAAAAATTTTTAGTGAAGGCGCATTTTTTGATTAACAATCCTTATGTTTTTATGTAAATCAATATGTTACATTCATTGAATCTTAGTTTTTTATTCAAAAATTGAATAAAAATCATTTTGACTTTTGGCACACCATGGCCTTCTGTGGGTCGGTGGGAAAATTTTCCAAATATTATTAAATGCCCTCCTCCTCCTCCTTTCTCTCCACCTTTTATTAGGGACTCAAAAGTAATATAGTTTACAAAGAAATTCTTTAATGAAATTTTTCATCATAAAATTTTTATTTTTAGAATTTGTTTAAAGTCAATTTAAATTTTTAATTTTAATTTTTTTTCACTTATAAACACTCATTAAGTATGCATAATATATATTTGTTATTTAAGATTTATTTGCCTTCACCTTCTTCACTTCTCAAAATAATTATCGTTTACAAGTGTAAAAGATTGCTAAAAGCGGGTGCCACGGGAACCCATGAATTTTCTAGTATACTATATTTTACTGAAATACTCAATTGTAACAATATTTCTGTAACAAAAGGTGAATTAGTGGAACTTTATTTTAAAGATAGACGCTCTTAAAACTGTTAAAAATCAAGCCATTAAACTTGTCTCATCTCTTTGAATTATGAAAGCTATCCAATCACTTGCAAATCAAGTTTTTGTTAACTTTATGTACAGAGTTTTTTATTTTTTATTCACTTCATTAATTGTTTTAATAATCTCCTACCTTAAAAGAAATCAAACTTCCTCTCCCTTCTTTTCAGCTTATCCCATAGTTTCTTCATAGGGTTTAAATCAGATGATTAAGAGGCCAAGTCATGATTTTAAGCACTTTCTGCTTTTCTTTTGTCTTCAAATAATTTGACTATAGTTGAGAATAGTGTTTAGGGTCATTGTCTTGTTGAAAGACAAAGCCTTTATGAGAAAAACTTTTAAAAATATCACTGAATAACTCAAACAAATATCATTAACCTACCATTTGTCAGACATTTTTTTTTTTTAAACATCTTTGCTTCCAACAAGGCTGCAAGCAACCACTATTTAGAGTTGGAAGTTACTGGAAGAGAAAAGATGAAGATTGTGGAGCAAGATAACGATTGACAGACGACTTAAAAGACTGCAAATTATATGAATCAGGAAAGCAAGATGAAGGAAGCGAATTCCAAAGAACTGATGTTCGAGAAAAAAAACTAGACGAATAAGCGTTTTTGGAGCACTTAGGAACAGCCACAGAAAAAGGATGAGACCCAGTTGAATGACAAGTATCACGAGAATGAATTTTAGTAGATGGCACAAGAGAATTTTGGAATAAGAAAGTGTCGAGCTCGATAGAGAGATGCAACCTTAGCAGATGCTAATTTTGCAATAGGTTTGATATATGGTTTCCAAGAAAGATCGGAAGTAAGAGTTTATCTTAGAAGATGAAGGGTAGATGGCTCATCAAGTGCATTACATATAGACGTTTTTTAGTTCCAAATAGTTCAAACTTTGATTTATCAGTCCCAAAGACCTTTTTCCATTGATTCAATGTCCACGATTATGGTCTCTTGCCCATTTAAACCATTTTTGTTTATTTACATGCCATAAAAAAGGTTTTTGACATGCTATACGACCATTTAGTCCAACACTATGTAGTTGTCTTTTGACCATATCAACTGATATTGGAGTTTTTCTTTATTCAATTCTTCTTTAATCATAGTAGCTGAAAGTCATCTATTATGCTTGCTCATAACTACAATATGTTTATCTTCCATCTTTGTTGTGCATCTTGGTCTTCCTGCACGTTTTTTAGTCGAGTTTGTCCCTGTTGTTCTTAATTGTGTTAGTGTTTATTACACTTGACTTTTCAGTCTTTTCACTATTTTATCACACTAGTACCCTTCTTCAGATATAATCTAAATTTCTGCACTTAGTTCAATTTGCCTTTATGCGGATTCAAGACTTTTGCACCCTAGTGTGTATTAATTTTGAAATACCTTTTTTCTGTTAAAAGTTGCTTAAAGATTCTAAAAGTATTTCACAGGGTTTTTAAGCAAAAATTTGAACAAAAAATCTCAAAATTTGAGAGTATGGATTTTGTATAAAAAAAGATTATTTATATATATATCTCATATATATATATATATATATCTCATATATATATATATATATATATATATATATATATATATATATATATATATATATATATATATATATATATAAATATATATATATATATAAATATATATATATATATATATATATCAATTTATCTTTGTTTATCTTGGTTGCATATTGGATTTATTATTAAACATTTTGAATATAAAAAAAACTAAGGGGTTTTCATCCAAGCTTTGATTATAAATTTATTTTTTAATCAAAAACAAAAGGTTACAAACTTTAGCATGCAGCAGTAATATAAGTTTGCAATTGACCCAAACTCAAATAAATTTTCAAATTAATTCAAAAAATTAGGCATTTCAATATCAGTTCAATATATTTATTTAGACCTTCAGAAGCCTGCCAGCTACATTAGTGTTTACTTTGACTATATATCATCTATTCTATCATGTATAATCTGGCAGAATCACCTTGGTTGCCTCGGTCAATGACGTGTTCAACCAATCAAACAATATCATTGCAAAAATTTACTGAACACAGAGCTTTTACTCTTTGTTTGTTGCCATTCTTTACATCAAGCTCCATAGCTTTAGAATTGTATAAGAATTTGAGTACTTTGTTATATTGAATTTTCAGCTAAACTTTATTCAATTGGTTTGCCACCTGTTAGTTTAGAAAAAAGTGTCGTTTTTTTTTCAAACCTTTTCAAAGAAAACTCATTTTTGCAGAAATAGGATTGGGACAGTTTTAAGCTTTTGATTTTTCAAAGTTGACACTTGGTATAAAAAATGGCCAGTTATAGCTGATTCTCAAGTTGTTCTGATAGTAGTAAATACAATTTTTTATTACTTAATACTTTTTTCAACTGTTATTTCAAGCCCAATCTTACGTGTTATTGCCATTCTTCTCTCTGATCCAGGTAAATGTTGATCCTTTTGAAGAATTTTAAATTATCTGCAATAAAAATTTTAAAAAAGTTAAAAAAAATTAGAGAAGGGGTTAGATGACTACAATTAATAGTCATAAATTAGAAAAGAGATTTTATGTAACAACTCCTGATTTTAGATAAATTCTAGATCCTCCACCAGAATCTCAGTTCCTTTAATACATATAAATTTGCATTTCCCTTGGAGAGTCATAAATCTTTCACAACACTTGTTTCTGTAATTACAAAACCGCCTAAATAAGCAGATTTTGCTTAAACAAGAAATGCTTTAGTGTTTCAACATTGCATGGTTTCATTTTCTTTTGCATATTATTTTTATTTCTAAAACAAGAAAATTTGTATTTATTCTCTGCAGTCACTTGATACAGTGAGCAAAAAAATTAATCATGCACCATAGTAAAAACTTTTTAAAACTGAATTTAAACTAAATTAAGTTAAAATTTATGATTTTTATATTAAATAATTAAAATTTATATATGAATTTATCGAAAAAGGAACTAAAAAATTACAAAATAGTAATATAAGTTACAAAAAATTACAAAAGAAATAAAAAATCAAAAAACCAAGGCAAAAAAATTAAACACGCATAATTTAAAAAATTAAATTAAATTAAAAATAAAGAAAATCAATATAAAATTAATAACGCGTAGGTCCACCATTTGATTGAATGATGGCTAAACAACGTCTACGCATTGAATTTACCAAGTTTCTGGTAATATCTGACCCGATTTTCGACCAAAAACTCGAAATTAAGTTTTTCAGATCGGCTTTCTTTGAAATTCGCCGATCTTTTAATTTTTTCTCGATGTGAGCCCAAAGATGCTTGATTGGGTTTAAGTCTGGTGATTGAGCAACCCATTCGAGCATTTTGAACCCTGAAACTTTTAAATATTCAACGACCGAACGAGCCGTATGCTTAGGATCATTGTCGTGTTGAAAGATAATTTTATCTTTCAACCCGACAATTTCTGCAGATGAACTTAAATTATCTTGCAGAATTGATTTATATAAATATTGATCCATTCTATGATCAATAAACGCCAATTTCCTGACTCCGCTCGCTGCCATACATCCCCAGACCATAATATTACCGCCACCGTGTTTAACTGTGGCATTCAAACACTTCAATTAAAGCTCTTCTCCTGGGTTCCTCCATATCTTTACAGCTCCATCAGAGCCAAATAAATTGAACCTCAGACCAAATGACTGAGTCCCAGAACTCTTGTGGCTTATCCACGTACTTTTTTGCCCATTCGAGCTGCTTCTTTCTATTGATTGGGCTTATATACGGCTTGTTGCGTGGTGTTCGTCCATGTAAATTCGCTTCATGCAAGCGATTTCTAATTGTTTGCGGTGTGAGAGACAATCCAAAACTCTCCTCCAACTCTTTTGCTGCTGTTGTTGAAGATCTTGGATTAATTTCAAATCTTTTGATCAAAGATCGATCTTGACGCGCCATAGTCTTTCGTTTGCGTCCTCTTCCAGGTTGATTTTCGAGGTTTCCAACTTTTTTAAACTTTTCCTCGATGGATGAAATGGTTGCAGGCGATATACATAGCGTTTTAGCTATTGATCTTTGGCTTTGGCCATCTTGCCATAACCCAATTACTCGTGCACGAAGTCCAATCGAATGAGATCTTTAGCTTCTTTTAGATTTTATATTTTCAATGCTGGTCATTGCTGGAAAGTTAATTAATATAAATATATAGTTTAAATTAATATAAATAAATAATATAATTAAATATAATATAATTTTTGATACTTACCATTCCAATTTTCTTGTTGCATGATTAATTTTTTTGTCAGGAATTTTCAATAAAGTTAGTTCTTTATTTTTTTAAATATAACAAATTTAAATTTTTTGTTTTCAAACATATGATTTTTAATGTATTTTTTAAGCACTATCTTTTGGTGAAATTATTTTTTCAAAAAAGTTTATACTTTTTGAGAAAAATGCATTTTTATTAATTTCTATTGGCTGCATGATTAATTTTTTTGCTCACTGTATAAGTAATATATCAAAATATTACTATTGTACAGCAACTGGATGGTTGGCCTAATCTTGTACTTAGTAGATTCTAGTTTCTGTGGGGAAATGATTACTAGTTTCTACAGGGAAATGAGGTGAAACACTTCATAAAATATTTGCAGGCCACTAAAATATGCAAGACAAGGAAAATTCAGTTCAGCAAAAAAAAAAATTTTAACATTTTTTGGTTCATTTACAATTACAGTTGTAGTTGGAAAAAGTTTTCAAGGTAAATTTTCTGTAAATCAGATTTGAGTTAAGTCATAAATGCTTAGGTAATAAATGATGGTGATGATGATGATTTGAGTATTAAGAGATATTTAAAAAGTAGTTATAGCAATTTTATGTACAATTATTAATATCATCCTGCTATAAAACTTTTCAAGGATAAAAAAATAATGTAATCTTTAGTTTTGAAAAAGATTGCAGACATAGTTTAAATAAAAATATTTAATTGGGAAGAAACTTCTGTTTATTGCTTTCTCTTTTATAAAGTTTTCCTTAGTATTTTCAATAGATGCTCCAACAGTAGTCTGGTATCATGCGTTTGTCCTAATGTCCTTGGTAACAATCTTCAATTGTCTTAAGATATTGATGGAATCGTTTTTCTCGTTCTTCACACACATCTCTAAGATTTCCGGAAACTGGTCAAGATGATTATTTATATAATGATTTCAAATTTGAAATTTTCATTTTACATCCAATCACAAAATTTTACATCCAATCACAAAATTTTACATCCAATCACAAAAGGCTTTTAACATTCTATTGACTAAATCCGTTTTCAACTTTATTGATTTCAAAAAAGTTTTTTACAACATCCACAAATGACAACCAAGTTGTTTTCTCCTTGCTATCTATTGTTTTAAAAAATTCTTTATCATTTATAAGATAGCGAACTTGTGGCCCATCAAAAACTCCTGCTTTTTTCTCTCTAATGAAACCTGGCAATTTTTTAACTATACTCTGAAAGCAAACACTATCGGTTTTCAGTGCTTTAACAAATTGTTTCATGAAACCAAATTAAGAAATAGCAGCAGAAAAATTATTTTATTTCTGCTAACAATGGCTTCATTCACAATAATTGGCATGCCGGATGTGAGAGTGTTGCATTTAGGCCATTCTTATTGAATCTAGTGTTGCTTTCTTGCCTGACTATCTCATATGTAAAGATAAGATGGAAATTCAGAAAAACCTTCTGCTGACCATATTGAAAGTTAACCACTTTTAGGTCTGCACAAATAGTCCAGTTGTGTTCTGTATACTTTATCAAGCTAAGCAGCATTTTAATGTCTTTGTAAGTCTCTTGCAAATAAACAGAATGTTGGATTGATACAGAAACAAAAATATTCCTACTGTGCAAAAGGACACATTTAAGGCTTTATTTTGAACTATCAATCAACAGTCTCTATTCTGTTGGATTATATACAAAAATACCCAACTGTATGGACTTCTGAAAAAAACCTAATATATGTTTCCTTTCTTGTTCTAAAGTAGGAAACTTGTCAAGAAGGTTTTATTCAAATATATTTTACATATACAAATAGATGGCTTCTACATTTAAAAAAGTTAAATAGAAAGTTATAAGTTAAACAAGATTTTTGTATAAAACATTTTGTATAAACAAGATGAAAAATAAAAATCATTCAGTTGTCATCAACACTCATTAAACTGGTAAATTTATCAGGATTTGTCAAAGTAATGAGGGTTGGCAGGAGTTGTATTTTATGTTTTAATAGTCGTACAAATAATGTTTATAGTGGTGGATGGGGTAAAACATGTGTCATTAGTATATTATTAGTAATAATCATTTAAATAGGTATAACCCAACAATTGTTATTATACAATACTAAATGTGGATTTTTGTAATCATATAAAATGTATATTTAAAACATAATATTTAAAACATTAGCAATTTCAAAATATTTGAATAGAATAATAACAACATCACAGTAACAATTATATGTAAGTATATTTAGTAACAAGTATCAATTATCTTATATCATCTATAAAGATATGTACACTAACAAGTGCAGATACCTGGTAATAAGTGTGTTGATTTGGTAGTTAAATCAAGGATGCAAGGAGAATACTAAAGAGTCATTTGAATATGAGTTATGAAAAATTGGCCATCACTGTCTAATAAATCATGAAATGTCCTCTGATGCAATGGAGTGATTTGAAAAATACAAAGTTCTTAGAAAAAGTAATTCTTTTTTTATTTTATTTTTTTTTACTGATATTGTCATATCTGAACCATAAGTAAAACACAGTATTAATAATGTCTAAATGTATTAGACATGTGCAGAAATGCTAAGAAAACTCTTGTACTTTGTCAATTAAATAGTATAAAGATAAAAAAAACTTTTTATCTTTGTATGATTTAATTGACAAAGAAGAAAAGATTTGTTACTAAAATAGTTTCTGGAAAAGGTTAACTTAAAATAATAAATGCTAATGGTTCTATGATTCCAAATTAATTTCATCCAAAATTATTATGGTATGGTAATAGATCAAATCTTCCCAATGGAAATGCAATGAAAAAAGCTATGCGCAATACTGCTTCATTTCATCAACACAAATGACTCGCTTGAGCACCATAAATTTTGCCCTCGAGATACAGAACATTGATGCAACTACTGGTCCGAAGGCCAAAATAGTTACAACCCTTTCAATACAATCCTTCTTCGAATAATGTCTACTTCAACCCATGTTTAATTAAATGGTTGAGGATTTCTGTTAAATAAATGTCGATACGCAAAGAACCAGAATCAAATTAGTAAATGGTTTAAGATATGGTCAAAGTTAAGATATGGTCAAAGTTACCAAATATAGTCAAGATTAGCAAAAACTTTGCCATCAGGGAAACCATAGAAATCGATCATAATTCATTTTAAAGATGAATGAAAAGGAGTATTGAAGGTTTTAGACGACTTTGGTTTGAAAGGATAAATTTCTGGGGAAATGTCCACAGATGCAGAAAAAAAAAAAATATATATATATATATATATATATATATATATATATATATATATATATATATATATATATTTAAAGAAATGTGAGCCAAAGAGAATTAAGTGATCAAATTAAAAGCAAAAAAGTAGTAAGTTTGTATCAAACTGGTGTTAAGAGAACTTATTTTTTTTAACATTTTAATTTTGTTTCTCTATTTTCAATTTTTTTTTAATAACTATAACTCAAAACATAATAACTTAAAATTAAACATGATAATTTAATGTTTAATCTCAATTTAACTTTTAATTTTTGGTTGCGTTTATGGTAATGTTTATCATTGAATTACTAAAAATTAAATACACAACTTTTACTAGACCGTTAATTGAATTCGCTGTACCTGAGTGGTTTACATATATTAAGAATGAAATTGACATTTTTTGAAAAGGTTTTTTTTTTTATAGTATAATTATTATTTTGGTATTGGATTGGTGATGGCTGTAAACGAACATGTGAAGTTTGAATAAAATATTCCTTAAAATTATTGAGATTTTGAGGGATAATTATTTCGGAATTTAAAAAATCGATATAAACATTAGAAAGATAAACATAAATATAAATGGAAAAATTAGGATTTTGAAATTGTCACGGGAATTGGAATTTAGAAGATTTAAATAAAATAGTAGTTTCTAACATCACTGCTTAATCTTAACTAAATATATACCTGTTAAAAAATTGTATATTAAAATAATTAACCTGCAAAAGAGTATTGAAGGTTTTCGAAGACTTTGGTTTGAAAGAGAAATGTCAACTGATGCAAAGAAAAAAAAAATGTATAAAGGATTGCGAGCCAAAAAATAATACCATATTCTACATGCAGCCATTTCAATTTTGCTATTGTTTTATTAGGTGATGTTGTTTCAAAAATATTATTTTTAATGATTAAGTTTAACTTACTTTCCGCCATTATTGATTTTCTGTTTAAAAAATAAAAGAGTTTTTACTTTTTGAAAACTACATCATTTAATGAATTTGACAGTGTTATTAAACTAAAAATATATAATAAAAACATAAAAATTATTATTGTTATGATAAAAAATTTTATATCTTAAGCTTTTATATCTTATTTTATATCCATCTTTGCAAATATGAAAAAAAAAATTTAAGTTTCAAAAATACTTCAAAGATTAGGCTCTTGTCAATAAACACGAAAAGTTTATCGTTAAAGATTTGAGCTTAAGTAAATTTTCTTTTTGATAGGTTGGATGGAAAGCATGTTGTTTTTGGTAACGTAGTTGAAGGTTTAGATACCGTCCGTAAAATAGAGGTATATTTTTAACAGTAGCTTTTAGAGAATAAACAATTTGAGTTTTTATTTTAAATTATAAAAATGTTTTTTCAGAATGTTGGTCAAGAATCAGGAAAACCAAAAAAAAAAGTGGTGATTGAAGATTGCGGCGAATTGAAATGATTTGTAAGCATAGAGTCAGCGTGCGAAACCGTGCGCGGAACAATCGGACCGTTTTCATAAACAAATTTTAAAATGGTCATTTGAAGCAGCAATCTTCACTTTGAAGTATGCTTTCAAATTATGAAAAACAAAGAAAACTGATTTTATTAGCAATATATATTGTTTGGATTATATATTACTAGCTCACTTTATAAATTCATGGTGTCACTGAATAAAATATATAGAATCTACGTCTCTAAAACTAGATTTTAACAAATATATATATTGTTATTTTTTTAAAGCTGATTTGTAGTTTTATATTAAACTATATGATGTTAAGCCTGAACGTTTATAACACCATGTTTCAATCTTTATGGTGCTTAACGCTATGGGGTACTAAAACGCCAAATTTTTATTTACTTGGTTTTTACTTTTATTTACTTGGTTTTTACTTTTATTTGGTTTCAAGCTTTAAATTAGGCTTAAAAATATATAAATAAAAATCTTTAAAATATTTTATCCAAAAATTGAAAATTAAATGTAGTGTATCTTTTCAATTGTCGAAACAAGTAAAACCAATACAAAACAATAAAAGTTACAATTTATATAAAACATATAAAAAGTTAAAAAAACAAAACAAACAATAGCTTTACGTTTAGATAACGATTAATCATAAAATCCAAGTAATAAATTTTTTGATAAATTAAGAATTTGGACTAAAAGGTATCTTATTGTTAATAAGGAATGCGGAAAATTGACTATTTTGGTTGGAGTTTCCAAAGAATCGATTTGTTCATTCTCATTTTTAATTTAATGTATATTGTAAAATGTATCATTATTACATTCTAATGTTTGCAGAAAGTAAAAATCTCTTTAATTCAAATAATAAATAACAACTTTATGCAAATAAAAATTATGAGCTAATTCAAGTAATTGGTTTAAATAAATATTCCCCGTTGAGACAAAATATACTTTATGTCATTAAAAACTAAAATTCCTATAAACAATATAATTACCAATACATAAGTTAACTAGTTACAAAATAAAGGTTATTATGCATTTATGAAATCGCTGAAAGTTTACCTTTTTTATAAAATATTTTCTTCCTTATAAAATATTTACAACGAAGTTAGTAAAACTAATGGAATATTATATCAAAAGTAAAACTAATGGAATATTATATCAAAAATTCGTCAAAACGTCGTATAGATGCTAAATAATTAGGAGACTTAATAATCTCAGCGAATTTTTCAATTATTTTTTTAATCTTGATATGAAAGTATTCTTTAAGCAACAGCAGATTTATAGATTGTTATGAAAATATCAGATACTGGAAAATAATAAAAACTTTGGCGCACCTTTTAAAAAAAAAGCAAATTAAATTTGATTCAAAAAAATATATACTCACATGGCACTTTTGTGTCATATTTGTTATCACCTTGAAATCCTTGTATCTTTGTGTGATATTACATTAATTTGAATGAAATAAAATTACATGAATTAGTTTCTTTTAAATCCTTGTAACTTTTTTTATCGTATTAAACTAAAAGTTTTTACATTTTAAAAGTTTTTAAAGCTTTTTAATTTAAAATTTAAAGCTTTAGCAAACAAGTCAAGAAAAAGTATTGTCCGCGCAGTGCTTAGTTTAGAATTACAAAAACTGAGTTTTCAAAAATGACTCAAAGAAACTGTATTTATGACAAAGCAAGCTTTAAAATCTTCCTTTAAACAAATCAATGAATAAATGTTTCTACAAGTTTACAAAATTCAACAAAGTTAAAATAAAGCTCAATAAGAGAATAGTTTTTAGGATTAATATAATTTATTATTATTTATTTTAAAAATCAAGATTATTTCTTATTATTCACAAAAAATGCTTATAGTTTGTTGGTTATTCATATTATACATATCAGACGAATAAAACAAAAACTAAAAAACATGCAAATTATCTAGAGCAACTTTTCTTGTATGAAAAACATCGGTTGCATCCAGAGTAGTTAATTACTTAAAAACTTTATTATTGTATTAAAAAATGGAATTGGAATTATGTAAAATGCAAATAATCAATACCGTTATTGTTAATTTTTTATTCTTACTATAAATTCACATCCCATGGTCAGGAGGCTAATCTTCTTTCTTTTTTATCCCCTCTAATTTACCCGATAAGACCAAAACACAAATCACAAAAAGCATAGCCTGTATTTGAAGGTAACTGTTTTGGGCTCTGATGTATGTTTGTGTACCATCTTTTAACCTTTGCTTGTGTAACATTAGAAAATGAGCTTTACATTTCTAATACTAGCACATTTGCTTTGTTTCTTATAAAGTTCCTCTAAAGATTTTTCACAATCATCTGTATTAAGATAACTATCAAATTGATAACTATCATTGATTGAGATAAATGAATAAAACAAATTTGTATCGTCTGCAAATATTACACAACCAGAATTTGTGGAGGTATAGGAAAGATGTTATTGTTAATAAAGATAGGAAACGGATAAAGAATAATCTCTGGAGACAACATATTTTTAATTGCAATAAACTTTTTATAGTTGTTAACAGCGAGCGAACCATTTAGTAGTTTGATTTTTTATACCATTCTTTTTTATTTTTTCAGGTATTTTATTGTCGATAGTATCAAAAGCTTTTGAAAGGTCAATAAAGACTTCCAATACAAACTTTCCTTTATCAAAAGATACTGTTGTTCAAGAGGCCTAATATGGCATTTTCCATTGAATGATTTGTTTGATAAACATATTGATATTAACTTGAGATTTTGTAATCTGTTAAATATTTATAAAGTCTGTTGTAGATTCTTGTTTTATTCTAGGAGTTCGGAAAATACTCGAACTGAAATAAATTTTGTTTAGCAATAACGTGTTTCAAGTTTTAAATATTGATAATATATTATTTTAATTATTGATAATATAAGTTTTAAATATTGATAGGTTATATAGGCTGGTTTGGCGCTAAGTCATCCAAATCAGCATACGTTAAAACGTCTATGTAGTTTCCATTTACTGATGTAGCTGCAATACTTTTATTTTGTGTGATTTTGAGTAAGTTTTGTGCGTATATATTATACAGATGAGGCGACAGAATAGATCCCAATTTCACTACTTATGTTAGATAAAATGAATATGATTTACAGCCTTGATGAGAGACAGAAGCTCTGCTCTCATAGTATAATTAATTAGTATTAAGAATATAAAGCGGTTTTTTATTATCGTATAACTTTTTTTGTTTTGTTTTGTTAATTCGCCTCCTCAAGGCCGTGAAGGCCACAACAGACGTGGAAGCTACTTAATTGTGGTTATAGCCCTCTCTCAATTCTATATACCCGAAACACAAACCTTGACAAACAAGGTCGCTGCGCGGATAGTTGTATAGTTTCTCAAACAGAATGTTCCAGTTACAGCTGTCAGACTATTTTTCAGCATTTAAATAACTGAGATAAAAAGATTTATTGTTGTTGTAGTGTTTACTTGATTCACTTATAACAAACTTAACATGTAAGGTTGAGCTTTTTTTAAAACCGAATTGAAGAAGATGAACAAACTGAACTAAAGAGGATGAGTTTTTGTTATCTTGAACAAATTGATAAAATAAGATTATTATTAAGATCTGTTAGTTTCAAAAAAATGGATATTGATACTGCTGTAGTTATTTGAATTAATAAAAAAAATAAAAATATTTTGTACGATTCCGCAAATGGTATAATAAGGGATGTAGACATCGATTTTGGGAATTAGAAAAAGAATTTCTCGGCCAAAAGCGTTTGTGCTCCAACTGGTATCGGAATCAGATTTTTAAGTAACAGATACAATATCTTTGAGCTTTTTCCACCGCTGGGTTGAACGAGAAAAAAACAAACATTAAGAACGTTGATGGTTCTATAAAGAATTACTACCATTACTTCTTATTTAGTTGAATAGACGGTTACCGAATTGAGTGAATGATTATTTGTTTGTTTATCCAATGATGTACTTCTCGAAGAATATCATATATTTACACGTATATGTTTAAAAATTGAGTGAATAATTATTACAACTCACAAATATTGACATGATTTTTTGATAGACAATTGTCTAGTGTCTGGCCATAACAACATTGTGGCCGACACATTTTTAAATTCATTTTATTTTTCTGTAACTGCTTAAATATTTTTTGAAGCAAGCGAATACCTACGCGATTTGATTATCACTCAGTCTATTATCTCTTTTACAACACGATTTCTTTTTTTTTTTTAACACGAGTTTATAAAATCAATATTATGTTATATAAGAGATAAATGTCGAATTAACTTGAAATTTTTTTGTTTTTAATGTTTTGAAAAATTTACGCGTTAGAGACAGAGAGAAAGAAAATAAATCTTAAAAATTTTGTTTTAAATAGGAACATTTTTTAAATAACAAAATAAAATTTTAAAAACATGATTAAATGTAATATTCTTCAAGAAGGACATTTTCGGACAAACAAATTCGAACGTTATTCTTGGGGATTTAGATTTTTCTACTCCTACAATCTTTTATATACACATTTTTTAAATTTTCGTATCGTGAAATGACGCCTATCGGTACGATCGGCGTCATTTCACGCACCCCTTCAGTTTGTGCCTGTAATAATGTAGTTAGCGCTGTTGGTGCGTAACATGCTTGTAATACTCTAGCCACGCCTGTTATTCATAATTTAAAATGTTTGAAATCCCGTGGTCAATTTGTTTCAAAATGTTTTAATTTTTGGGAAGTTAGTCCGTTTTGCTACATTAACTTGCAAAACATTTGAGATTACACTATAAAATTTTCGTTTATTAAATCACTTAAAGTGCTTTGAGTCAATTAGATATTGTTGTCTCTTTTTTTTATATTCGTACACCGTTCAGTTTTTTTTAAAATTCATTCATCAAAATGGTTGATTTGATTGAATGGATGGTTAGAAAGAAATGATACATTATTTGTTTAAAATAAGACAAAATCTTATATCAAGGTTATATGTAAAAAAGTTTGTCTAGATAATCTTATTAGAAACTTCTTTTTTGATATCGAAATCTAAAGATGTCTTAAGGTGAGACATTCATCTCTAGCTTGACTGTATTTGCTTTAAAGATAAAATTAAAGACTAGAATAAATATATATATATATATAAAATTTTCTACAATAACTTCTTCAGTATTGTTAAAAAAAAACACCCAAAGAACTCATTGCAAATAGAATATTGTCTCAATAAAGTTGTTTTGTGTATCTAAAAATAAAAAATCGTTTTATTTATGCAAAATATTGAATTAACGTGAAAAAATATAATCACATTTAGAAATTCTTACGAGTGTAAACCATGAACCCCGCCTTCTTTTTGTGCTGAAGGAGTTCTTCGTTCAAACTTCATCTCTCCACTGTACATCATTGACCTAATATAAACATACCTTAGTACAACTTTATGTGGCATCTATTGTTGTTTTAACAAAATAGTTTAATTTTAAAGAAATTTATCTAGTTTAATCATTAAATAATGCAAAAAAGATATTTTTTCAAAAAATACGTTTTCTAAAAAAAGTTGCTAAAATGTTAATGTGGCTGTAAATGTACAGTCATTAAAATTGATAGAAAATTTTTTTTTAAAATAAGTGTTAATAAAACATTTAACCTTAAGCTAGTAAGACTTTTGGCGCCAATGTCTTGACAACCATGTTGAACACCAGCAATTAAATATGGAATAAATTGAAATAAACTTCCCTTATCTTGAACTGTACCTGATACACCTTGGGCAACTTTAACATTTTTCTTTTCTTCAACAAAGTATCTACTTTGACTACCTTTACTTTCCATTGCACTAAGAGACCCCATACCTCTATAGTTCTTTAATCTGACACCCTCTGCATAAAAGTACTCTCCTGGTGCTTCAGAGCTTCCTGCTAACAATGATCCCATCATAACAGCAGAAGCGCCTAGACTTAATGCTTTAATGATGTGTCCCACATTAGCTATACCGCCATCAGCAATACACGGAACATTAAAACGACGAGCATACTCTGATACTTTAAATACAGCTGTTGCTTGAGGTCTACCAACTGCGCATACTTCTTGGGTGATACATATAGAACCACTACCCATTCCTATTCTCAAACCATCAACACCAGCATTGATAAGGTTTTTAGCCTGTGCAACAGTGACCACGTTCCCGCCAATAACTTCTAAAAACGGATACTCACGCTTGATTTGTTTAATTCTCTCTATTTGATAGCAAGAGTTTCCTTGAGAAGAATCCAATACTACAACATCAACACCAGCTTCAACAAGAGCAGCAAGACGAGGTACGTCATCATCATGAGTACTTATAGCTGCACCAACTAAACTTTGAAAGACATTTTAATGTATTAATGTAAAATTAACCTTTAAAGATAAATAAGTAATCAACAGCGTCAATATTCTTACATCCGTAATCTTATTTTTCACGAAGGGATGCCGATAATTTTTAGCTCGTTAAATTTATCAGGGAAACTTGAAGTATATCATTAAAAATACATATGTGAAATAATTTTTTGCTTTTATTAAAAACATTGGTTTGAGGTGCAACTAC
This sequence comes from Hydra vulgaris, assembly GCF_038396675.1. NCBI lineage: Eukaryota > Metazoa > Cnidaria > Hydrozoa > Anthoathecata > Hydridae > Hydra > Hydra vulgaris. Next base: position 84,109,987 of record NC_088931.1, read on the forward strand.
ATAAAACCTTTGTTTTTGTTTAAATAAAGTAAATCATTGAACATTTAACCAACTAACAAAGTGGAAGTGCTATGAAATACGATAGCACTTTTAAAAAAAAACTCATATACAGAAAGCAATGCAAAAAATTAATATTTACAGCTAAAATTTAGTTGCTAAAATTAAACATTTCAAAGCACTGGAACCTATTTTATGTGTTGAAGACTTTGTCTTTACACCATATTTTAGAACTTTTAACTAATTAAAAATACAATATATACAGTGGCGTAGGAAGGTCAAGAAAGTTGGAGGGATCTTCCATAAATTCCGCAACGCTGAATTTATTTAAAACATAAAAGATAATTTTTCTTTTTTGCGCGGCAATTTTCATTGAAGTCAAATAAATCGCTAAAAAAATTGTTAAATCGCTGTTTTAAAGGAAAAACGAGGAAAAACTTGTTATACTTTTGTTTTGTTTACTAAATTAAATTTAGCGTTGCGTAATTAATGGACAACCATATTAACTAATGCAAAAAAATTTTTTTTTTTGATACTCATTTATATTTCGAAACTCCAAGAAATGATAAGCCCTAGTCCGTGACATCACAGAATCATCAAGAGTAACAACAAAAAGATGTTGTAGCAATAACATCAACAAACCTAAAAGTTGTTTTTTTGAATCTTTTGAAGCAAGAGGAAAGTCACGATTTTTTTTTAAATCTGTTCGTGAAATAACTGATACTAATTTTTGTTGATCATTGATAATTGGAAGTTTTCCTAAAGCACGAAATTTGAATTTTATAAATATTATGAAATATTAAATATGTAAACTACTATAAATATTTTATATATTAAGAATTATTATTGTTAAATGTTATTACCATTAAGTAATAAATGTTATTGTCATATATAAAATTAATAATCATGTATGTTAAGGAAACAGCCCTCAGAATTAGAAAAAATAAGGTCGGCAATAAATAGCTAAAAACTATTTTTGATCGGCATCAGGTCGCTACAAAATTTTAACACAAAAGTTTCACCATAACAACATAAAAAACGAGGTGGGCAAATATTCGCAGACCTCAGATCGAATCTAATTTCGAGGGCTGAGGATAAATATTATTATAAAGTAAATTTTACAAAGTTTTATTCAGAAAAAAATTAACTCAAAAAAGAAAACGTTAAAATAGTTACATTATTTCTTTTCTGAGTTATTTAAAAATGTTTAACTAATTGTTAAAAGGATCAACCTTTTTTGCTCTGGGCTAAAATTTCATTAGCTTGCTGCAACGTAATTCCTTCCATAGCAACAATTAAATCTTCTCTTTTAGTCATTACCTGAAAAAAAAATTTTTAATGATATAAAGACTACTCTAAGTTTTTTTTAACAGAGCTAAATGTATTTGGGCAGAGAACTCAGTAATTTGTTGTATTAACTGTTTCAGTAATTTGTTCCCGTATTTCAGCCTAGTGTTTTGATCCAATACTTTGTTCCAGTAATTTTAAGCAACCTTGTTCATCAAGGTTTGTATTACGGAGTTAAAGAGAGGGTTGTAACCACAATAAAAAATAAATAAGGGAACCTCCTCAACCGCAGTGCCCCCCTAACCAGAGGTGAATAACAGTGATAAATATATATATGTGTGTGCGCGTTGCTTTAAATAATACTTACCTAAAAAAATAATTTGAGCATGAAGGTGCAATTTTGAGATTTATTTTCAATTTTCTTTATAATTAATAACTTTTTAAAATTCATTATAATATAAGTTGGCACATAAAAACAAAACTGGTTATACCGCGTTTTACAATCAACTCTTTACATATGACCTGTGTAATTTTGAAAAAAAAAACATGACAGACAAGTTTAAATAAATACTTTATAGACAGGTTTTAAAAAACACAAAACCTCACAGCCAGTCTCAAAATAACCTAGTTGACAAGTTTAGAAAATGACTTGCAAACAGATGTAAAACAAATGAAACAGGTTTAGAAAATATAAATACCTCACTAACAGGTGTAGAAAAAGCCTCTTTTTTAACAAAATCTATATCTCGATTTGTCAACATACCAAGCAATTCCCCACCAACCTTTCCATTATCTTTACAAAAAAGTATATATAGATAATATCAACATAAAAAAAAAAAAAAAAAAAATATTTTAATTATAAAAAAATTGAAAAGTAATCTTCAAAAAAAATTGTAGATTAAAATTATAAATTACAAACCTGCTGCAAGGAAAAAAAAGTTCCTCTATTTAAACAATATTATGCAAAATATTATTAAACAAAAATTTAACTGTTTTGTGTCAATTTAATAACTTTAACTAAACTCAATCAGATAAAAGATTTAATATAGTTTTGAATGCATTGTGTATTGCCTAAGCAATACACAATGCATTCAAAACTATGTTCTAATCAGTGGTTTAGTTTTCCATAATATAATACTATGGAATAACCAAGTATTTAAAAAATAAAAAAACTATCTTTATTTATATGCGAATAAAAATGTGTAAAAAATTTTGTAAAAATTCTCTAAAAATCATGAATATATTAAAAATCTAAGTTTCAGCATAAATAAAGCGTGTACACAAAATAAGTGTGAAATAAGTAGAAAAACAACTTAAAAAAGTTACTCATCAACTTTTATTTAGAACTAAGTTACAATTTTAATACATTAATAAAAAGATAAAATATTTCAAAGAAATTAATTTATTCATGTGGGCATCTAATAAAATTTCAAAAATTTATTTCGGTGATACCCATAAGCTTGATCACAAAACAACAATCAAAATTATTTGATGCTTTTTAAATAATATTTTAAAATCTTTAACGTTCCTGCATAGTTTTTTTTTAGTTTTTATTTCATTTTTTGTTTATTAATTACTCAGTACTTTACAATGATTTTTAAATCTGCACAGTTTGGAGGATTTGCTATTTTAGACACAACTTACACATCATTCTGTTTATCCCATCCCAGTCATCAAGTTTTCAATGTTTTATTTCAATATCATTTTATTTCATCGTCAAAGTTTGCTATAATGACTTGATGATTTAATACCATGTAATTTAGTAAAAGAGGTAAAAGACATTTTTGTGAACACTCTTTAAAATATTTTAAGTGTGGAATCAGAAATATAGGGTGCTGTTTTTTTTTTTTTTTTTTTTTTTTTTTTTTTTTTTTAGATTATTCACCTCCCCAAGGCCCGAGGGGGGCCACTACAGTCGAGGAGGCTACTCATTTTTTTTTTATTGTCATATCTGGAAAAAGCTTGCCAAATCAAGGCATTTTTAGCAAACTTATCATGTTTTGTGTATTTTATAAGTTTCTTATCTGCTTTTCCTCTATATTTCAGCATTATAATAGACATCGCCAGGAATTTCCTGATGATCGTACTTCATAAAAGTTTCATCAACTTTGATAATTCAGAAATTTTTTGAAATATAATTGTCATACAACTTTTTTCAGCAGGTTCTTGCACTTTTTTATTGAATTTCAGAACAGTTAAGCGCTTTTTGTGATTTGAAAGCTTAAAAAACATGATTATTTTAAACTTTTACAACAAAACTATGAGAAAATCCTTATCTTCTTGCGCACAAATATTTGTACAAAATATTTTTTTTAATGCCTTCTTTTGTCATTTTTAAAACTTATTTTAAGTTAAATGGGAAAATTTTTTTTTGAAATAATACATGTTCCCAACAAAAGACAAAAAAATATATAATGCAACTACTGAAAAAAACATATTTACTCTTTCACATTTATTTTGTGTACATGCTTTGTTACAACAATAACATTAAAAACACTGTAATATATGCATGTATATGTAATATATGTATATATATGTAATATATGTATGTATATGTAATATATGTATGTATATGTAATATATATATATATATATATGTATATTACTAAATAATACCTGTAATAGGGAAACCTGAAAAACCAAATTTTTTTTGAATGGCTTTTGCATCAGCAATAGTATGTGATGGACATAACACAATTGGATCTGTAATAAATCCCTGCTCAAATTTTTTAACTTTACGAACTTGATTTGCTTGAAATTCTATTGTACAGTTATGATGAATAATTCCAATGCCACCTAAGAGCTGAAAAACAAAAAACTTTTTTTGTTAAAAATTTTGACCATCCCACGCATTCAAATTATATTCTCTCTACTATAGTTCATTTAAAATTGGAAAAATTTATCAAAATTGGTAAAAATATATATCAAAATTAAATGCATAATAAAATATTTCTCGGTTAAACCTTCCCTTCTCTAAACTTTTCTAATTTTAAAAGGAAAATACCAATAAATTAAAAAAAAACCATATCAAAAAAGTTCTTACTGCCATGGTTTTTGCCATCTCAAATTCTAAACAAAAGTGTTTTAATGATTAGGAAAAAGAAAATTTTGTTTTTCAATTATAAGTTATTTTTTGGTGACACCAATATTATTTCATTTATGACAACTTTCTTGCTATACAATTTATAATAAACAATTATTTTTATCAGGTGATAATTACATGAGTTTACGTAATCAATAATATAAATAATAAATAAATAATTGTTAACTTGAAATTCACCTGTAACTGTATCCATAGGGGAGCTGATAAAAGGAGTTTTCAAAGTAATCTTTTTTGTAATTGGAGTTTGAAGTTGCTACAACAAAAATAATGTAAATAGATTTTTTCTTGGTAAGGTAAAAATCTTGCAAGCACGCAAGTTACCACAACATTACTTGCAAGCCTCAAATGATACATCAAAGCATATAAATAAAGGTTAAATAAATGATCAATACATAGATTTGACCATTTATCAAATCATAGATTTGATCATTTATTTAAACATAACACATATTTAAACAATAAAATACAATTTTAATAATATTACTTTAAAAAAATGTATATATAAAAATAAAATAAATATTGGAAATAATACTACCAATTTTATGTAGAAAAATAACACCTTAATGATCTACCTACATACCTACTAACAATTGATATTGCAATCCAAACTCTAATGGAAAAACTTTCTATAAGAACTAATACGATTCTAAGTACAAGTTTTGTTAAACCAGATCAAAAAATTTTGATACACATAATGTTAAAAAAAAAACTTTTTTATTGGTAGTTTAACAATAATGAATAAGTTTGCTGTTTAATATTTCTTTATGTTATTTATGTCTTTATTTCTTTATGTTATTTATGTCTTTATTTCTTTATGTTATTTATGTCTTTATTTATGTTTATTCTTTTTTTATGTTATAATATTTGTATACTTATTCTTAACTTAATTAGTATAAAATAAAAAGTATAAAATGATTTGTCTTCACCTATTATGGTCAGTTTAGAACCTTTAATAAAATCAACCAACAATTATTTTTAAGATCTTGCACAATTTAACTTAACAACTTTTCTGAAATATTAAAGATAAAATTTGTTTAAAGTTCCTAACTTTTTAAAGACTTATAAAATTTAGATTTATTTAGCAATTTATTAAGATATTTATTTTATTATAGAATATAATGAAACTCTTTTTTTTTCACATACAGTCAATATTTCCTTGCTTTCCTAAAGAAAATTCTTTGATTGTCATGGTAATATTTTAGAGTTTTAAACAAAAATTAATTTCAAATAAAAGCAAAAATGTTACACAATAGAAAATTTTATTTGATTATCAAAACAAGGACCCTTTTCACATTTTGCTTTCGCCTACTTTGATTGCTTTATACCTACAAACTTGCATAACTATTACTATGGTAACTCCAGATTGAAACTACTTGACTACAACTTTCATCTTTTTCTATGACTTTCTTTTTGAATGTACATGGTCTTCACTATCTGAAAAAGGTATGAAATAATATATGACACTCTACACAACCGTCTAGTTTCTCTAGCAAGAGTTCTTATTGGTTATAAGGTCTTTTTAATAGAACTTTAGTTTCCCTCAAAATTTTCAAAGCTGACCATAAATCATTAGCTTTAAGTAAAGCTGATCAATCATAGAGTTGACATAGAACATACATATAAATAAAATTTGTAAATATCTACATGTAAAATTATGTTGAAATCAAAAACCCACACAAAATTAAAAGTCAAGCAAAATTGATAAAATCAATTGAAAGTTAAGGAAATCAAATTATATTCTAAACAAACCTTGTTCATTATTTATGATACAAAAAAATTGCAGCACTAGAAATAAGGAGAGTTTAATTCGAAAAGTTAAAACAGTATTAGTTTTATCTATTTAGAAACAAACTAGCAAACTGAGAACATAAAAAACAATATGTATGACTCTAAAAACTGATTATTAAAAATATAAAAAACAAGTACATAGAAAAATAAAAAAATGTGCAATGATAAAGGTGATATAGGTAAAAAAAACTTTTGCAATTTTGTATAAAGCAATTCATGTAGTGGTTAACAATCTCCTTTCAACAATAAACTCCTTTGAACATTTTTTTTTTTTTTTGAAGAGGCTCAACAACAGTATCAAATCATCAGAAAAACATTATCACTTAAGCATTACCCCACAACCTGCTGCAATACATAGAAATTTACTTTAAACCACATTTTTAAGAGCAAATTTTATTAGACCTCTTTTTTTTTACACATAGTAAATATACAACAAATGATTCAGTATATTTGATTCATAAGTTCATCATAAAAACCTATTTAACTTATTTATAAGTTCCTTTTTATAAAGATAAAGCATTATCAGTGACAACGCTATAATTCATTGTACAATTAATTATTTCAAAAATTTTATCTTGAATGATTCTCCTTTAACAACATTTACTAGCTTTTAAATATGTTCATAATTAAGTCTTTATTCTCTATAGATTTTGGTCTAAACAGATAGAACTCTTTTATCATCAAAAATATGTTTAATAAAGTCTGGTGTAACATAGAACTCTTAGACAACAAGATTTTATTCATTCATTTTTAGTTTTTTTTTAAATATATATATATATAAAAAAACTAATTTACATGCATCAAGGCTGCAATAACCACTATTAAGTTGGGAGTTACTAGAAAAAGAGAGTAGTGTTAAAATGCGATCCATAAACAGAAGATTTGAAAAGTTGGAGGTTTTATGAATCAGGAAAAATGAAAATGGGGAAAGTTTTAAAGCATTAAGGTACAAGGAAAAAAAACTAGATAAAAATTTTAGGGATAGGTGAGTCAAGCAACAATGAGTTTTAATTGATTGAACTAGAGATTATAGCTTGTTTGAAAAACAACCACAATAGTATTTGTAGAAAAGAGAAAGAGATGTTATGATGATGGGGAAGTGTTTATGTTTGGCGGATATATCCAACTACTTTTAGTACAACTAAGTTTTTGGACCTTGGATAGATACAGTAAGAGAATGAAACTTTGCTGAATAACGAGTCAAGCGAGAATGAGTTTTAGTTGATGGAACTAGTGATGATAGCTCATTTGAGCAGCGACCATAATAGCATTTGTAGAAAAGAGAAAGAGATGCAAATTTACAACAATGGGAAAGAGGCTCAAGCTTAGCAGATAGACCGGGTCCAATTATGTTTACGATGCATTTTTGGACCTTATCTGGAAGAAAAAGAGCATAATTAGAAAAACCAGCACAAATATGATAACATTATTCCACCCAGGAACAAATAAGAGATTTGTAGATGTAGAGAATAAAATCAGGAGTGAGATAATGGGAGCACAATAAAGAGAAGCAACCTTAGCAGACACTAACTTTGCAATTGATTGTATATATGGTTTCCATGAGAGGTCAGTAGTAAACATTGATTTATTCATTCATATCTATTCAGTCATCAAAAAATTAAAGCAAGTTTTTGAAAATTTTATGGGAATTCACTTCTCAAGAATCAAAAAAAGAAGTCTTTTTGTTGAGACATGAGATATAAAGTTGATTCACCGGATTTTTAGATAATTGTCAGAAGATCAATATAGATTAAATAGATAAGAAACAATAAAAAGCATAGAACCTTGCAGCATCCTAGTAGTGAGACGAAGAAGAGTGTGAGCACTTGAGGATGACTTTAATACTGTGGTTAGAAAGAAATATTTTAATAACCTTAAAAACTTGCCTCGCCGCCATATAATGCAAAATAAAACATGTCAAATTCAGCAGTTAGTAAGTTAGCTTAGAGAGAGATTAGGATGTTTAACAATGGGTTAACCTGTTTAACTGAAGTGGCAAGCAGAGTATGATATTAGATTAAACAGTCAAATTAGAGAAAAAGTTCTTTGCAAGAGATCTGCTTTATCCTTGGGAGAGATAATAAAAGTAGACCCATGAATTAGAGATGGAATTTTAGACTTACCTTTGTTAATGGCACTATTGAAAATTCCTTTTCAATAGTGTCATTAAAAAAGGCTCTAGAAGTCTCTAGAACCTAACTTTTGAAATAAGATACGAGATTTAGTAAACTGACAATAATGAAGCTTAGTATCAAATAGCACTTTTTTAGAAGTGTTTTAGATAAGAAGATGTTTGTTCTCAAAAGAGAAAAAAGATGAAGTTTATGATTACTGCTATATCTAATAATAATCTTTTTAGAAGAAGGTGAAAACCATGGAGTAGAATGAGGCTTAACTTAAAACCAATAAGTAGGAACAAAAGTTTCCATACCTGCCTGGATTCAGGAGTTTATGTACAAGACCTGTGTATCTTAGCAGAAAGACAAAAGACATCAGCCAAGGATAATCATGAAGAAAAGTACAAAAAGAATCCTAAATAACAACAATATTGGCTGAGGGATAAATAGAAAGGGCTCGGTCAATATACTTTGTGGGAAAGCTGAACTTATCCACAGAGAATAAAAACTAATGCTAAAAAAGGAAACAAAATCTTAACCAAATATAAAATTTAGATTTAAATATTAGAAATATTAATAAATTTTAAAATAAAAACTTTTTGTGACAAAACTTTCAAGCAGGCTGAAAAAAAAGACTTTGATAAGCAAAGAAAAGACTTTGACTTGTTGAATAGTTTTGATTGCATAGACGACAGCTCGGGAGAACACTTCTGCATGACTATAGCAGGTATGTTGTCCGAGACTAGACTTTTAATAACAGAAGCTGAAAACAGAAACAGAAGTGAATTGGATATCTAACTATTAGTTAAACTGTTTTTAACCTTTTTTAACTGTATTTTTTAACAGTATTATTTTGTCTTTAATATACTTTTGAAAGACTGTCCAGACCACAAGCTGTAGAAGAGTGAAAGCAAGAAATTACCTTAGATACAGAAGTTGAATTGATAAAAATGTCAAGCAATGGATTAACCTGCTTGTCAGCAATATCAGGTAGAACGCGACTTCAAGAGAATCAAGAGATGATATTGATGAGAGGTTCTTAGCAAACAATTCAGCTTTGTCTTTAGGTGAGGTGACAAAATTTGAACCATACAAGAGAAGTCACAAGAGCTTAATTATTGAGATAAAATACGAGATTTCGTGATCTGAGAATAGCAGGCTTTTGTGTTAGACAAAATTTTTTTACAATGGTTTCTAGCAATAGTAAACAGATGTCTGTTTTCACAGCACAATGAGAGGATAATCATGGATAAGAGTGAGACTTGACTTGGAACCGTCAAAAGAGAATAAAAGATTCCATGTCAGCCTGAATCCAAGAAATTACATAAGAAGCATATTTTTCAGCAGGAAGACAAAAGATTTCTAGCCAAGGGCCATCACGAAGAAAATCACGGAAAGAGTCCCAGTCAGCTTTAAGGTAATTGTAAGAGGTGCAATTATAGGGGTATTCTGATGATGAAGAAGAATGAGATAATAGTTTTAGAGAGATCAATCCGTGATCAGAAGCACCTACGGGTAAATTGTGGAGAAACTGAGCACTAACTAGGATCAGAAACAAGACATAAGCCAAGTAGAAAAGGTAAATGATTAGGATTGTCTGGAAAGTGAGTTGGAAAGTTGACTATTTGTGTTAGAGATTGAGAAAGGCAAAGGCCTTAACACCTGCAGAGTCACTGACACTTGAGTCGTGCCATAGAGTGTGATGAGCATTAAAGTCACCAACAACAACAATATTTGGTGAATGATATAGAGAAAGGGCTTAATCAATTTGATCAGAAATAACATCAAAAGGAGTCCAGTTTTGAGATGAAGGAGAGCGATATAGAACAGAGAGAAAGGCAATAGAGTGAAGTAGCTGTTAACAAAAACACATAAAAGGATAGTCTGTGGATTCAAACCTAGTTTCTAGACAAATAGGTGAATTCTTATGAATGTAAATGCCCAGGATAAGCATGTGACTATTGGAGTCTTTATGAATTAAAGAAAGATAATTATCAACACCAAGATCACAAGATGCAACAGCCAAACTCAAATTAGTCTCACAAAGAGCAAGTAGGTCTGGAGAACTTTACAAAAGATAAGACTCAACAGAAGAAAAGTTACTTTAAAGACCACAAATGTTAGTGTATGGTAGATTTAGAGAACTTGGTGATAACGATGGCTTTTTTGTGTTTTATAGTTTTCGGTACTTTATTCTTTAGTCATTTATGTATTTGTTAAAGATCAAAGCACAGATGGCACTCAGTGCACTATTTAACATTAATAATGGCAACTTCATAATGTTTCTTCAGTGCATATTTTAAAGCTATCAAATTTGACAACTATTGCATTAGAAAATATTCTTTACATTATGTAGCTATAACTAAACGCATGATGCCATTGATTCGTTTAGTATTGTTTAACAACATTTACTTTAGGTTCACATTACTTTATTACATAAAAACATAAAATTTAATGGTTAATACATCTGTATTAACCGTTAAATTTTGTCTAACTAAAAACTATTTTTTCTTATTATGTATAAAAACTTTTTTCGATAATATTTTTTATTATACTGATTATTTTGCTTAGTGCATTTCGATTTTGTTAAGTTTTTTAACTTAAAATTTTTCAAATTGCTTTTTATCTATAATTCATATAATATGTCATATTTAATTCTTTGTAGAGAACCTGAATGATGCAAATGAATTTAGAAAAGTGAAGCTTATGATCTAATTGTGTAGTTATAATTATAGTTTATAAAAATAAAAAAATTAGAATAATGTTAGCTTTTCTACAAATAATAAGAATTAATAACTTTTATATTGGTTTTATTACTTTTATTAAATTTTTTATTAATTTTGATTTTTTTATTAACTAATCCAAAAATAAATAAATCAAGGTCTAGTATATATAGTATATAGTATATATCTATATATCTATATATATCTATATCTATCTATCTATCTATCTATCTATCTATCTATCTATCTATCTATCTATCTATCTATCTATATATATATATATATATATATATATATATATATATATATATATATATATATATATATATATATATATATATATATATATATATATATATATATATATATATATAGATATAGATATATATATACTATCTATATCTAGAGAGCCTATATACTCAGAGAGCAGACATACGTGTGATCGTTTTTGATTGGTTGTTTGATTTTTTTAATTTTAGACGCCATGTTTTTGCCAAAAAAACTAACTGAGAGTAAAAACTACAACAAAACTTTTTCTAATATTTGACCTAAAAGATAAAAGTATGCCTGGTTGTGCTGCAGTAGGCTGCCATAACAGACCCGAGAAAGGATTTTTAATGAAATGCTTCCCGAGAAATGAAAAACAGAGGGCTATTTGGACTTCTAAAGTTAAATGACTTAACTGGATACCTACAAACGCAAGCTTTTTATGTGAAGCAAGCATAACAAAATATTATGTAATTCATCCTAAGAATAATTTATTGTAGAATCAATAAAAATACGTAATGTTCGTTCAATTTTTTTATTTAGGCACACTTTGATGCTGATCAATGGGAAAAGACCAGAGAAGATGGATCAAGAAAACTCATACTTAATGCCATTCCTACTATCTTTAACCATGTTAGTCCGAAACATAAGCGAAAAAATCCGGTCAAGCGCTTTCCAATTCCAAAAAAATGAAAATTAGTTGTATAGAAAGTGAAGAAGTCGTGGAAAATATTTTGATTGAAGTAAATAACAATGAAGTATCTGAATCACTGACGTTGATAAAAATTCACTTTATACAAGATTTAAATGCAAAGTTGGAGAAATTAGAAAAAAAAGTCATTATTCAAATGAAAAAGATAAACATTTAAAAATCTAAAGCAAGAATAAATGCTATTCAAAAGCATAATTTTAAAAAGAGAGATAAATTTAGTGTTCTCAAAACAATATTTAAAGAAGATCAAATTTTATCCCTTAGTAGAAAAAATATGAAATTCATTAAATGGTCAAATGATACTATAAATGAAGCATTAGAACTCAAATTTACATGTGGTCAAAGTGGTTATAAAAACTTACTTCGTTTAAATTTACCACATCCATCATTACGTACCCTACAACGAAGATTAGAAAGTCTAAAATTCCAAAGTGGCATTTTGACAGAAGACTTTGACTTTATGAAAACTAAAGTTATGTTATTAATTTACGAAAAAGAATGTATTTTAATTTTAGATGAAATGTCTATAACTGAAAGTGTTGACTATGACACATCTACAAGCTCTTAATATGGATTTGCTACATTACCTGAACATTATGGCCAAGTTAACCATGCTTTAGTTTTTATGCTTGGAGGAATATCTACAAGGTGGAAACAAACTGTTGCATATTATTATACTGGAAGTTCTGTTAATGGGGGTGTTTTAAAAAACATTGTCCTATCTATAATAAATTGTACTGAAGAAATAGGATTAAAAATTAATAGTGTTACTTCTGATATGGGTGCTATCAACCAGGCAATGTGGAATTCTTTTAATATTAGCTGTACTAAAAGTGGCATTATTTCTAGTTCAATTAAACACCCATGTGATCCAACTCGTACTATTGATTTTTTAGCAGATGTGCCACATTTATTAAAGAATATAAGAACATCTCTTTAATGTAACAAACATTTCATAATAACAGCTAAGATTCAAGAAAAGTATAAACTTCAATCATCAATTATAGATTCAAAACACCTTAACAAGCTTGTAGACTATCAAGAAGGAATGGATTTGAAGTTTGCTTATAAACTTACATCAGATCATCTTGATGAGAAACATCACAACAAAATGAAAGTATCAAGAGCGACATCTGTTATAAATCTTGATGTAAGTTGCGGATTAAAATTTATTTCAAATGAAATAAAAGATGATTCTATGCTCACAACTGCTTGGTTTATAGGAATTATTGATAAATGGTTTACATTAATGACTTCCCGAAACCCTGGTATGGCTCTTAGTATGAAAAATAACAAAGTTTACAATGAAACAATAACATTTTTAAATAAGGTCATAGAGATATTTCGTGATTTAAAAGTATTAAGCCAAAGTGGAAAAATAATGTGGAAACCTATTCAATTTGGTGTTATATTATCCACAACATCAGTTATTAACTTGCAAAATAAGTTTCTTCTAGAAAAAAAGTTTGATTTTCTAATGACATCACGATTTACCCAGGACTGCTTAAAAAATCTTTTTTCACTGGTACATGCAAAACAAGTAGTTCCTACTGCTCTTCAATTCAAAAATAACTTGAAACTTATTTGCGTTGCCAAATTTTTTAAAAAATTATCAAAGGGCAGTTATGATATAGATGACTGTCAATTCTTATCAGGTTTTCTTGATATAGTCAATAGAAAGGTGCTTAAGCCACAGCAGAGAAAGTGCATTGTGTTACCCAAACATTGGGATAAAACCTCCAGCTTAATCCTAAGTGATGCTGAGAAAAATTGTTTGTTTAATATTGCAGGGTGCATAATTTCTAGAGTTAAAAAAGTTGAAAAAATTTGCACAATTTGTTTTGAACCTCTAAGTTCTAAAAATAGAGTAAATGCTAATTATGCAAAGTTTGTTATAGACAAAGTGGGAAATTTATTTTTTGCAAATGAAACAACTTTTGCATTTTTTTTTACAAATGGAGTTAATATTCAAATCATTTGAGTCATACCTTGTTTCCCAAAAGAACTGCAATACTATGCTTAAAGAGAAAATTAATTCTGATGAACAAATTAAAAGTTTAACTTTGTATCCTAATTGTCATCAAATTAAATTGAAGCTACAAAACAGGTTTATAACATTTAGACTTAAAATATTTAGCCTTAAAAAAAAGCGTTTATTATGTAAAAAGAAAAGAAATAAAAAAAGTTCTTGTGAATTTGGCAGCAAGAGTATGACAATGCATGCATTGGCGCTAAAAGTTTAAGTTCAACTTAAGAACTAATTTATAAAAAAAATTGTAAAACCTTTGTCAAGTTATTTTGTAAATTACAACTATTTTTTTGCTGTTTTTTTTTTAAGTAATTTGCCAAATAAATTTTTGTCAAAAAATTGTTTTGAAAAAAAAAAAACATAAAAAGTTTTATTTTTTAAAATCTTTTGTTTTTGTTTAAAATAAAATTATGTGTTTAATTGTTTTTTATTATGTTTTTAAGTTTCAATTGATTTTACTTGAATTCATGTGTCATACATACGCTAGTTTGACAAAAACATGGCCGCCGTTTTCCGTATGTCCGCTCTCTGAGTATATAGGCTCTCTATCTATATCTATATATATCTATATATCTATACATATATATAAATATAAATATATATATCTATATATCTATATCTATATCTATATATATCTATATATCTATATATCTATATATATCTATATATCTATAAATATATATATATATATATATATATATATATATATATATATCTAAATATCTATATCTATATATCTATATCTATCTATATATATATATATATATATATATATATATATATATATATATATATATATATATATATATATATATATATATAAATATAAATCTATATCTCTCTCTCTCTCTCTCTCTCTCTCTCTCTCTCTCTCTCTCTCTATATATATATATATATATATATATATATATATATATATATATATATATATATATATATATTTGTTCTTACTATTATGTTATTACATGTCGTAGATTTTGCAAACAAACAAGTTTTTATTCCTATCCTTGTAAATCTTCACTGTTTCAAGTGTATTATGTCACAAATTTGTCAAAGTTTTTTGTTTTTCCAGTAACTAACATTATAAAAAAGTGCATGCTAATACCAAAGGATAATAACTTTTTTCCTTTTTCCTCTACTTCATGGGCATACAACATTTTATTCATGTAATTTATTTTTCTAATCTGGTCTTTAGAAAATTACTTTATTATGTTTTGTATTCTATATATTTATATGGATTAGTGTATTTTTGTAAAATTTATGTTTTTTTATTTATTACAGCTCCACCTACTTTTAATTTAAAGCAACTTATACTTCTAATTTTTATTTGCAGTAGAATCATTTTATTCATGTAATTTATTTTTCTAATCTGTAATCTAATTTTTTTAATTCTACTTTTTATTTCAAACACACTTATTTATTACTTTTTTTAGAAGAAAGTGAAACATGGCAAAAGATAATTACGTAGTAAAAAGTTTATAGTTGTTGCATTTAAAGATGAAAATGATAACAGTGGTAAATGTTCAATGGAAGTTATACCATCTTGCTGGCTTATTGGAAATGATTTGTGTTATTGGCCACCTAAACACACAAGTTCATCTAGAATTACTCATTCCATTAAAACATACGCAAAATGAAAGCAACTGGCCAAAGCATTCCAAAAAAATACTTTCAAGCACAGGTAGTGGTATTGTTTTTGTAAATAATACATACTTTGCAATGATTACTGTTACAGTTATGTTTGACTTTAACAGTGCACAAACATAGGCCTTGATGTTATTTGCTTCATATTTACTTATTTTTAGACAACCTGAAGACTGCCAATGAACTTTTGGAAAAACTTCTATACATATCAAATGTAGAAACAGAAGATAATGAGTCAGAAACAGAGCATACAAAAAAAAGAAAAGTATTTCTTGAGGCAGAAAGTGATGACAATATCTCTGATAAAGAAGAGATATTGCCATCACTTTTCAACAGTCGCCAAATAAAAATTGTTTCAGCTATTTAAAAAGTTACAAAAGGATCGTGAAAATCGTCAAAAATGTTTTGTTAAAATATTAATACTATTAAGCATTTTTTATTTTTTTTTACATTTTCATTTTAATTTAAAAATAAAAAATAAAAGAAAACAATATATGTAAATAATCATTTCAACTTTTTAAGACTGTATTTAAAAGCAATGTACACAATTAAAATAGATCAAAGCATCAAATTCATTCATTCAAATTTTAATTGCAAACAATTGTCTTTCATTCTTGTCTTCTCTCAACTAAATCAAATAAAGAAAAGAAGCGATTTAAATATGAAAACTTAAGAATATTGCTCAGAATGATACAAGTTGAATAATTATAATTGAACAATTATAAAATATAAAAACATTGGTGCTATGAATATAACCCAGCAAATAATAAACTGTTTCAATGATATTTATTTATCTAAAAAATATCAAATTTTTCAACTTTTGTGGAACCTTAATTTGCTCGTATAAATTAAGTTAGAAAAACATGCAAGCTTTGAGTTGCTTTTAAACTTTTTTAAATCTCAGAACGCAACGACCTTCTCTCTTTTTTTTTTAGGCTAAACCTAAAATCCCAAAATCAAAAAAACTCTGTATTACAAAGGCATTAATACATTATATAGACAAATCTATTATTCCTCCTCTTGGTCTATTAAATAGTGTACTAAGTACTACCTGTGCTTTGAGTCAAGTTCTATAACCAAATTTAAAAAATGACTTAAGTATCAAAAACTATAAAACACAAAAAAACCATCGTTATTCGTTAAGTTAACTAAATCATAAACTAATATTTGTGGTCTTTGAAGTAACTTTTCTTCTGTTGAGTCTTATCTCTTGTAAAGTTCACCAGACTTACTTACTCTTTGTGAGACTAATTTGAGATCAGCTGTCTCATCTTGTGATCTTAGTGTTGATGGTTATCTTCCTTTAATTCATAAAGACTCCAATAGTCACATGCTTGGCCTTGGCATTTACATTCATAAAAAATTCACCCATTTGTCAGGAAACTAGGTTTGAATCCACAGACTATTCTTTTATGTGCTTTTAGTTAGCACCCCTTCTATCACATTTCCCTTTGTTCTTTATTGCTCTCCTTCATCACAAGACTGCACTCTTTTTGCTCTTATTTCCAATCAAATTGACCAAGTCCTTCATCTTTCACTTTCAGCCAATATCGTTGTTGTTGCACTGAATGGCTTGGTTCTAATGTCAGTGACTCTGCAGGCATTAGGGTCCACAACTTTTGCCTTTCTCAATATCTAATGCAAATAATCAGCTTTCCAACTCACTTTCACAACAATTTAAATCTTTTACCTTCTCTTCTTGACTTATGTCTTGTTTCTGATCCTAGTCAGTGCTCAGTTTTTCCACATTCACTCTTAGGTGTTTCTGATCATGGATTGATCTTTCTAAAACTATTATCTCATTCTTCTTGACTGACTGGGATTTTTTCTGTGATGTCCCTTGGCTAGATATCTTTTGCCTTTCTACTGACAAATGTGCTTCTCATGTAACTTTTTGGATTCAGGTTGGCATGGAATCTTTTATTCCTCACTCTTCTACATGGTTTTTCTCTCATTGTGCTGCTGCAATTTCCAATCGTAACTATTTCTTCCGTATCTATTGCCAAAACAATTCTCTAGAAACAGATATCTGTTTACTAATGCTAGAAACTATAGGCTGCTATTCTCAGGTCACGGAATCTTGTATTTCATCTCAAAAATTGGGCTCTTGTGACTTCTAGAAAATCTTTAACAGTGTCTATAAAAAATACACTGTTAAAGATTCTCTAGAATTCTTACTCCTCCACTCTTGCATGGTTCTGTTTTTGTCCTGAATCCTTCCTTACCAATCATAGTATGATGGTTGTCCTCGATGGACAGCACTCTTCTTCATTTTCTGTAACTTCAGGGGTTTCTCAAGGTTCTATCTTTGACCCTATACTTTTTTTAATTTACATTAATGATCTTCCAGAAATTCTCACATCTGAGGTGGCATTTTTCGTTGACCATTTATTCTAGTCTTGATAAGAAGCCAACACTTTCTGATTGCATGGAAACTTGAGCTTGAAAAGGATCTCACTTCCGCTATGGCACGAGGCTCTCAATGGCTCAGATAAAACTCAATTTTTTTTAGCTAATCATTATCACAACAATCTAAATCTTCCTTTATGAACGGTAAGGTACTCTACAAGTCATTTACTCTTTGTCTTTTAAGATTAACTCTTTCTTGGAAACCTCAATCTCAAATCTATTGCAAAATTAGCATCTGCTAGGTTGCATCTCTTTTTTAAATTCTATTCTTTATCTCTATAAAACTCAAATCCGTCCTTGTATGTTGTAATACTGTTGCCATATCTGGGGTGAATCTTCCAATGATGACCTGTCTCTTTTAGACAAGGTGCAAAAACGCATTGTAAACATAGTTGCACCTGCACTTGCAGCCAACCTTAAACTATTGTCACATCATTGTAATATTGCTTCTCTTTTTCTTTTCTATAAATACTATAATGGGCGATGCTCTAAAGAGCTAGCGTCTCTTGAGCCATCAACTAAAACTTATTCTCTTGTTACTTGTCATGCAATCAAGTCTCATCCTTTTACTGTAATTGTTTCTAAGTTCTTCAAAAATGAGTAGACTGTTTCTGCTAATGCTTATTGACAAAATTAAATAAGTGATATTGAACACAATAGTAATCATAAATAAACTGTTAAATCTTCCTCAATTTTTTTAAAGTCCTAATTTTTTCCTTCATTTTTCATTAACTTAATATAAAGTAATAATTTAAAATAAAGAAAATAATAAATAATTTAGATTGTAATTTATTACTTTAGATTAAAAATAAATAAAAAATAAACTTACTACATCTGTAGTGCTAAAGTCTATGTATCCAGGTAGAATAATGAAATCACTAAAAATGATTAAATTCAGTATATATATATATATATATATATATATATATATATATATATATATATATATATATATATATATATATATATATATATATATATATATGTAATATATAAATATCGAAAGATTTATGTATCAATAAAAGATTTGCAACTTATGTTGTTCAATTTAACAAACACTTGAAAAAAAGAAAATAGGTCTATTTTTTTTTCAAATATGAATTTATAATAACTTTTATAGAACTTAAACCCTCCATTGAGCTCATTTTGAAGGTCAATATTATAAAAGTTTTAAAATTTTATAAAATATTAATAAAGTTTGAATAGTTAGCTTTCAACTAGCTATCAATATATAAAAAAAAAAGTTTTATATCATTGATAGCTATGGTCATATAAACATACAATCAATATATGGTCATATAAACATACAATCAATATATGGTCATATAAACTTCATTGCATAATAATCATATTCCCTACATATAATGGAATATAGCATATAATAACTGGAATGGAACATTAACTAACATTAAATTTTTTCTTTGAATAAGGTGATTTGATGCTATTTTTAAAAATACTATTACCCTATAGTTGAACAACCTAACTTATAATCTTAATTTAATATTGAGTTATTTCTATATGAAGGGGTCAATTAAAAAAACTTTAAAAAAAATGCTTACTCTTGTTCTTTATTTATTTTCTATATAATCAAATGACACTGGGATTTCAAAAATTAGGTTATAAAAACTATACTTAGGCTTATAATCTCTAAGTGTTCAGTTTTTGACCCTTATGACCCTGCAATTTTTACAGCCCCCTCAAATTGAGGGGGGTTAAAACTTTATATGGTCATAGTTTTTGAAAAATAAGAGATTATTGCATGAAATTTGAAATTTGTTGATGAATATGAATTTAGATAAAAATAGTAAAAAAAATATTTTAAAAACTCGTTGCTCCCACATTAAGGGCTGGGTGGGCCCAAAAATTAGGGTTTTTTTGTTCCCAAGCTCCAATCACCCCAATTCTTTACAAAACATTCTTTTTTGATTTAAGCATACAAAAGTTTGGAGTTTACACAATGCCTGTAAGTGTCATAAAAGTTCAAACATCTAAAAATCCAGTACACCACTGTATATATATATATATATATATATATATATATATATATATATATATATATATATATATATATATATATATATATATATATATATATATATATATATATATACAGTGAAATTATAACTGTATGGGATCTAATAATTTACTCTTGACAATCAATACATATTTCAATTCATTCATTCTGCTGCTTAGTTGTTAAATTTGGCTCATTAATTTCTAGTAACTTCTGGGGTACCAAAGGTTTCTGTTCTTGATTCCATGTTGCTTCTTCATCATACTAATGACCTTCTTGATTATCTTACCTTTGTAGTGACTCTATTTGGGGTAATTCTATGTCAATTGATTCAGAAATTTTTATAAATGTCACCATACATCTCACAATATAATTGTGTCATCAGCAAAAGGTAACTCCATATCAATTGACCCAGGTAATGTCATCATACATCTCAGATTTTGCTGATTTTTATACAGTCTATAGTCCCTCAAAAGTAAAAATAATTGTTTTACTTCGCTTAAATTG
Source organism: Hydra vulgaris (assembly GCF_038396675.1). Taxonomy (NCBI): domain Eukaryota; kingdom Metazoa; phylum Cnidaria; class Hydrozoa; order Anthoathecata; family Hydridae; genus Hydra; species Hydra vulgaris. The sequence continues at coordinate 84,130,584 of NC_088931.1, forward strand.
AACATTCCTTTAGTTGAATTGTGTTCCTTAGTCCCTTGGAGGTTCGATTTAATGAGAATATACTGCACTCTCTTAAAAAATCTTTAAAGTTACTTTGTTAAACTTTGTTTAACTTTGTTAAAAATGGAAAAAAAAAATTTTTGAGAAAAAAAGTGGGGCATGGCCCCCAGTGTCCCAGTATCATGGACCCTTTGGTTGTTTGGCCTGGAAATAATTTTAACACATTAGGATTACAAAAATGCTGAAAATTTTAGGGCTCCAGTTTGTCTGAAAGGTAGTGAAAAATCTATTGCAGGATTCTGCTACAAAAAAATGGGGCACACGTTATAAATTCAATTAAGAGCTGTCTTGGGCACAAGACAGCCCTGGTATCTAATGACCTGGAATTTTAACAAGCACATTTATTAGCGCAACAGAAAAGTTCAAGAGCTCCAGCTAGTCTGGAAAAATCAATTCCAATATTCTGCTACAAAAAAGTAGAGATCATGCCCTATTATCCATATATGGAAATCCATATACTTGCAGATCAAAATTCTTATATTTTCTGAAAAATCAATGAATATAGAATGATGTTCAATATCTTTTTTTTTATATACCATCAAGGCATGGGTCTCCTGAGCATTACAAAAACAGGCATACAAAAAATTGCCTATATTTATTTAAATTGATAATTGCAGGTATTAAATAATAATTTTTTACATTTCTAATCATTTTATTGGATTTGTCACCCTGAAAATAGCCAGATACAAATTTTTAAGTAAAAAATATCAAATATTTTAAAAGTTATGTAATATGAAACCTTTAATAAATGTTGTTATTCTGAGGGGACAAGAGGGGCCAGGCCAATACCTACTAAAAGTAAAATCGTCATATTTTAGGATCTTCTTGGAGCTAAAACCTAATATTTTCAAGAAATTTTTTTTTTTAAGTAACTGTATAAAAATCAGCAAAATCTGTGGTGACATGGCCTGGGTCAATTGACATAAAACAACCATTTGCTGACGACACAATTTTATTCACCAGTTTTGACGTAAAGTCATAACTTTTCGTTAAAACTGGGGGTTGCAGTGACTGATGAGTTATAACCTAAACAAAGCTCAGCTTTTTATTACAATTATTGAAATGTTGTTGAATCCCTACATTGATGAATGACTCTGTTGACTTCTTCACTGATTATCATTCTGATTATTATGATTTTATTTAAAATCTGCTAAGATGCTTTTTGCTAAGATGTTATTGCGCTGGTTATTTTCTTACTCCTGAATCCATTTTGTCTCTTTAAACCTGTTTTCATATTTGGGTTGGTACTTTTAATGAGGCATTACAAAAGAACCAATTATTTATTTTTTGTAACTTTTCAAAAATTTGAAAAATGTAAGAAATATATTTTTTATATATCAAGACCAAAACCAAAAATTTAGTTTTTTTAAAATATTTTTAAATACAAAAAAAAATATACCATATGATACTTTCATAAACCTTGGATAGTAAAATATATATTAGAGAAAAATCAAAACTAACTTTACAACATTATTATCTTATAACAAACAAATGCCTCTTAAGTGGCTCCTAAAGTGCAAACAAGTGCCTGGTAGTATAGTATGTTGCTGTTAGGGACTAACAGCAACATACTATCATAACTACTATCATAACTACAACATACTATCATAACTACAAGGCACTTTTACTTTTAGGGCCATAAAATTCGTTTTATGGTCCTAAAAGTAAAAGTAGATTGGATAGTAAACTATTAAGTTTTTTCTGGAATAATTTGACTGCTTTAATTTTTAGGTAAACCTTGAAAAATTTTCACTTTTTATTTTAACAAAATTTTTTTTCGTTTAAACTTTTTTTTTTTTTTTTTTGAGAACTAAAATCTTAATTAAATTAATATTAATAATATCATCTAGTGCCCCTTTTGTATTTATGCGTAATTACGCATAAATACTAAATTTAATGTACTTTTACGTTAAGTACAGATCAATAAAAATCTATAAATGATTAATCGCTAGATAAAAAATTAATAATTTTAAAAAAGGTAAAAGCCATTGTTAAGTTGACATTATTTCGAATTTCTAAACGTATACATATAATGTTGCATTAAATGAGAAACATTACTTATGCCTTACAAGTCACTATAAAGATAAATGTAGTGCTTTACAATATTGTAATATATTAAATTCTAAAGCACTTCTACGTTTTTTATTAAAACTTACTCATAAGTTAAGCCTGCACCAGAATTCATCAAATCAAATATACTTGTGCCATCTTCAGAAGTAGGTGATTCGGACATTTTCTTTGCACAAGAAAGTTAATTTATCTTAAGAATAATATATAACTAAGTTTAAAGTACTATTTCATCGATCGAACGGATAATGTCATGGGGAAAAAATGTCAAAGGAATTATTAAGCGGCTAGTGACGGGCTTTAGAATCTCTCCGGGCTGAATTAAAGTTAACGGGCTATAAGCATTTATATTTAGAAATGTGTCGAATTTATGTTACTCAAATATTTAAAAACTAGCCATTTAAGTGACAACTTAATAAAATGAATAAAAAATAAAAAAAGTAATAATAGAGAAAGCGCTAGCTATATATATATATATATATATATATATATATATATATATATATATATATATATATATATATATATATATATATATATATATATATATATATATATATATATATATATATATATATATATATATATATATATATATATATATATATATATATATATACATATATATATATATATATATATATACATATATATATATATGTATATATATATATATATATATATGTATATATATATATGTATATACATATATATATATTTACATATATATATATATACATATATATATATATATATATATATATATATATATATATATATATATATATATATATATATATATATATATATATACATATATATATATATATATAGATATATATATATATATATATATATATATATATATATATATATATATATATATATATATATATATATATATATATATATATATATATATATATATATATATATATATATATATATATATATAGATCTATAGTTTGTCTTTGGGAAGAGCGGAAGGAAAAAAGTGATTCTTACGCCAACCCATACGTCACTTTTAATTACTTTTGACTTTCGTCCAACATTTCCGTGTTGTCAGAAAGTAAAAACCATTAATTTAATTACAAATTAATCGTTTTTTAAAAAAGCCGTAAAAACGCAAATTTAATTGACCAGAATGTTTTTTGAAACATTCTGAATGTTTTTAACAATATAAACAATGTTTTTATTTTTTTTTTATTAAAATGTTTTTATTTTTATTTTTTTTAATAAAATGTTTTTATTTTTATTTATTTTAATTTTATTTATTACTGTAAATCATGCACGGAGTGCTGCTACATCGATATATATATATATATATATATATATATATATATATATATATATATATATATATATATATATATATATATATATATATATATATATATATATATATATTCAATTATTTATCTCACGCAATGTGATTAATCATCTTTTTAACGTTATTTGCCATCTTTTCCCAGCACACATTCATTTCAAAAATAATTAGTATGCGATAGTATCTTAAACAGTTTTATGGATATACTTTACCTGGGTGATGATTAATTGTGATTGAGTCATGCAGACTGGAAAATGATAATTCCGCTGTTGCTATTATAAAAGTTTTTTTAAAACTGTTATGAGGAAGTGAACTGAAATGAGGAAGAGGGGAGGGATGGGGGGGGGGGGGAAGAAATTCAAAGTCCGCCCCCGAGTATTTTATTTAAATGGGGGTTACCCCTCCGCCCCCCCTGTTTCTACGCCGGTGCATATATATATATATATATATATATATATATATATATATATATATATATATATATATATATATATTATATATATATATATATATATATATATATATATATATATATATGTATATAGATATATATATATAAAACAAAAAAAATAAATCTATTTACAGTTTGATGAAGAGGTGCTACACCAGGCCCCTCTATGCTGACGAAATTAAAAATACAGACACTACAGACAAAGCAGTAATTGTGTCTCTAAAAGTTACTTTGTTATGTTGTCTTTGAAAAAATTCAAATTGCTTAAGCATTCAGCTGATTGATGAAGCGTTCACTGCTGCTTGGGAAAGCACATTCCATGGGATAACAACTCTATTTGAAAAAAAGTCGTTCTTCACAATTTCGAACAAGCTAATGTTCTAGTTTTTGGTTATGCATTCCCAAAATATACTTGACTTTACTGTTTGAAAGTTTTTGTGGGACAAAAAAACTGACAAGTTTGGGTTGATGCTTGATTTTAAATTGCTTAACAAGGTCTGCTCTTTTACGGCTTTCTTCAAGTGTTGTTAGACCAAGCTGCTAGAGTCGATTTTCACAGGACAGGTGTTTAATAGATGATATTGTTTTTGATGCTCTATCCTGGACTTGCTCAAGGATAGCAATGTCGGACTTTAAATCCGGCTTGCACAGCAATCTCAAGGTAGGGATGAATGTAAATAAGATATAGTGTGCGCCATAAATTAAAACTGCGATTGCGAAATGTTCTTTTAAGTTGCCCTAGCATTCTATTCGCTATTGATGCGGCTACTTGTGGTTTGATGTTTTGGTCATTGAAGACCATCATACCAAAGTATCGTTTAACTACAGTCAAACAAGATGTGATTGTCCGACTTGTTTTTAATTATACCAATAGTATAACTGTTGTCAGCATACAGATTCATATGATAAGTGATTATGTACGGCAAGTCATTAATGAAGATTAAGAAGAGCAACGGGCCCAATACCTAGCCTTGGGGCACGTCACTAGTAACCGCTTCCCATTCAGATTTGATGCCATTGATGACCACTTGTTGACTTTTTTTGCGTAACCAAACTGAAATCCAGTCAAAAAGTGCCAAGCTGTTTTGGAGTTATTAAGCCATTAGATGAAGTGCTCCATTATGCTTGTTTGAAAAATACTTTCCATAATTTTGCATGGAATGGGTGTGAGTAAGATAGACCGGTAGTTTGATGCGTTTAGTTTACTTTCCTTCTTGAAAATAAACGTTACATTCAATTTTCTCCACAAGTCGAGAACTACACCAGTCGCAAACGAGCACTTGTAGACTTGTAGGTAAGCGAAAGAGGTTTGGCAAAGGTAGCTGCAAATTTACTAGAACCCGTGGATGTAAGCCATCCTAGCTGGATGACTTTTTTTCATCAAGGTGGTTAAGGCACTTTTGTACTATATAGATAAAAAAATTTGCTGAATTGATAACACAAATTGCTTCAGTACGACTTTTAAAAGCTGGCATCGGACCTTCGGGCTCCAAAAGTAAAACCGAATGAAAATAGCTATCCAACAATGAGCATATATCGCCGGTATCGGTAGTGATGTAACTCCAAATAAGTTGAGGTCGTAACGGCAAATTAAGGGAGTTGTCAAGGTCTACAACATCAAGTTGACCTTCAATGAAGCAGAGTCCCTGTCCCATTGGAGTGTTGCCGAGAGAATCGCATTGCTCGATGAAGATAGCACGGTCTGGCTCATTTGTTATGACCAAATCAAGTGTGATAGTGTGCTTGACGTATCAACTACTATGGTACCTTGGGAATGTGACAAGCTGAGTTAGGTGACATTCATTAAGGCACTTTTGGAATCTGATATCACCTCAACGCTCATCTCTCACGTAAGTAACTTTTGCAATGCCACCGTTAACTTCAATAGACTCATAAGATGTATGGCTAAAGTTTTCCATATAGTAGCATTGCCGAGCAGTTTATATTAGGTAGTATCTGATGAGCGACCGTGATCGATGTGATACACTGAGTAGGACCCTAATCATTAAGGTCGTGATGATGATATAAGCAGCCGAGGAGAAACTATTTTTCACCGATTTTTGTTCTTCGCCAGATTTGGTCGATTGATGTTGAGTTGAGCTGAGTAGAACTAACTTTGTTGATTATGATATCGTTTTTTTTGTAAATGGCAACTTCGCCGCCCCTATTGTCTCTCTCTTTGCGATATAGTTGGTAGTCCAGTATTGCAACGTCTGATAAATCTGTGAACTAAGTTTCCTCAAAAAATATGACGTGTGGCAGACTAGATTTAGGAAGAGCAAATAGTCTGGCTAAAAACTTTTGGTGTTTATCATTATTAAGATAGCATGGGTTGTTTGCCCAATAGCATAGAGGGTAAAGGTGGAAGCATTATATATATATATATATATATATATATATATATATATATATATATATATATATATATATATATATATATATATATATAAATATATATATCTATATCTATATATATATATCTATATCTATATATATATATATCTATATCTAAATATATATATATATATATATATATATATATATATATATATATATATATATATGTATATATATGTATATATATATATATATATTTATATGTATATATATATACAGTATCGGACAAAACGAGTGCAACCAAATAATACTAATTTAGTTTCTTTATATAAAAGTGCTGCATTTTTTCAATTTAGAGAAATAATTATGTAACTGTTTAGAGACAAAGTTCTTCAAGTTTTATTCATCACAAAGTTCATTATTTGTATACAAAAATTAATAAATTAATCAAAAGTATTAAAAAAAGTTGATTTCCTTCTGGAAAAAACAAGTGTATTTCGCTATCAATATTTTGTGGCGAATCCTTTGTTGTCGATCACAGCCTTGCATCTTCGAGGCATAGATTCGATCAGGTGATCCATGAAACTTTGTGGAATCGCTGCCCAGGCCTTTTGGATTTGTTCAAACAATTGATCCTTATTACAAACACCTTCACGATTAATTCTGCGGTTGACGATCTCCCACAGGTTCTCGATAGGGTTGAGATCCGGAGATTGAGGCGGCCAATCCATCACCGATAGGTGGTTGTCTTAAAACCACTGCTTGACTACTTTTGCAGTGTGTTTCGGAAAAACCCATTTTATTGGCATATTCCATTCAGCATGAGGTAACATAACATCTTTCAGGATATTTTTATACATGAAACAGTCCATTATTCCATCGTTTCGATGTATTGGACTTAAACCGTTAGCAGAAAAACACCCCCAGACCAATACATTGCCTCCACCATGCTTCACGGTCTTATGGCAGTAACGTAACGTGATACAATAATGCTCTGTAGAACACAACGTCTGGGTTGGATGTGGACTGTATTGGTGTAATGAAACACTTGTTGTATTTCACTTCTTGTATTGATGTTCTTCGATAAAACACTTTGATAAAACTCACTTCGATAAACTGTCTTGATAGTACTGACTGATTGACTTCCATATACTGACTGAATTACATGTCGATTTACATGTCTCTTATATAGTAGAATGAACCTGTGCAAACCTGTTCTGGAAGATTCTAGATGCTTCTTTTCGATGCTTCTGGAAGCTTCTGGATGCGTCTTGATGCTTCTGAATGTTTCTGGATATTTCTGGATGCTACTGGATGCTTCCAGGTGCTTCTTCTGGAAACTTCTGGAAGCTTCTGCATGCTTCTGGAAACTTCTGGAAACTTCTGGATACTTCCTTTAATTAGTAAAAAACCTCCGTGACGTTGACACGGACCAGACTTAAGAAAATGAAATAAACCAAAAAAGTTGCACTTGTTTTGTCCGCTGCAAAACGGCACTTGTCAACGAAATTCTGCCTGTGTGCTGTCACCTGTCAGCTGATTGCTCATGTCATGGCATGCTATGACTCCAGACTCCTGAACTGTTTGCTGTGGTAGTATAGTTATACTTTTGTATGTAACTATGTATGGACAAAGGGCTCTATTTTCAATCCAGGCTTTTAGTTAACTTTTATAGTGGTAAACTATTTGTATTTAAAATTTTAGTTGCTTGCTGTACACAAAATGAATTTTGCTTTCCACAAAAACTTCAACCCCCAATAATAAAACTATTTTTTGACAAAAAATTCAAGTTATTTAATTAGATTAAATCTAAAAAGGGTAGCGATTCGTATTTTTTTGACAAAAAATTAGTTTATTGTTTTTAAAGTTACCTTTTAAGTTTTAAGGTTTTTTGTTAAATTTGTTTTTTGATTAGTATTATTGTTTTGTAAACTATATTCCTAAGTACTTCAGCCCTTTGATACTAAAAAAACGCTGCTATTTACCCCCATATTTGCGATTGTAAATTATAAATAGCAAATATGGGGTATCTTAATATATCCATAGTGCCCCCAAAAACTGCATAACAGTACTCCATAATACAATAGAGTACTATAAACAATGTGAACAAAATTTAAAAATGAGGGTCTCCTAAACAAAATTTTAAAACTTGTTAATTTAAAAAAGCATACGAACAAGAAACTTGTGTTTCACAAAGTTATAAAAAAAAATTATGCGTTAATCTGTCCATTTTGGCGAACACGGTCAACTCTTGTGAACGTACTCGCCCCAAGCCTAGGTCGCAATTTTGGTCGATTTTATTCATACAATACTCAATTAAATTTTTTAATTAGCAGAGATTTCCAGCTTGTCAATTATCTGTATACACCAATCTTTTAATTTCAGTCAAAAAATTCTCTATCGGGCGCATTTTGTGCACTTTAGCAAGGTTTTTGTCTCTCGGCACGTATTCAATATTTTTGCGTTTTAGGTAATCTTGAACTTTGTTTGAATAGTGTGTGTAAGCTAGATCAGGCAAGAACACAATTTCGTTGTTTTTTTGATGAACTTTTTAATTTAACTCAACGTTTTGAAGTGCACACATTCTTGCCGACTGCTTGGCCTGAAGGAGCAATGTTATGCTTTGAGACTCTTTTCTCGAACAATGCTATCAAAACTAATAATTTTGGCTAGTATTTGATTTTATTTAGAGTTTTTCCTCGTAAGGTATTGTGTCTGGATCAGAAGTATAATATCATGTGTTGCCTGAAAGCCTAATGTTACTTAAAGAAAAATACAACTTGTCGTTAAGAATCACAATTTTTTTCAAAAAAGTGCAACCAATTTCGGTGCAAAAAGCGCACAGCTGCTTTCTGAGCAAAATTAGCATGAAATAAAAATATTTGGGTTTCAAAACCATTTTTGATATTATTTTCCAAAAGAAGATTGGTTATGAATGAATTTAATGCCTCTGGCACGTTTTCCTTGTTTATACCTTGCTCGGCATGGTTGAAAAGTCTTTGTCGGTAAAAAGATTTTTACTTAGCTTTAATTGGTCAAAGCTACATCAACTGCCTTCAAGATATGCGTTGCACTTCGGAACAAGCAGCAAAAACTATTATATTGTTAGAGCACAACTTGCTAAATTTAAAAGTTAAGTGGGATGCTTGACCATGAATAAATGCTATAACTGAAAATTGGATTTCCTTTTTTTTTTTTAATAAAAATGGATGAAAAACGTTTAATATACTCAAAAAACAATCTGCGATCATCCAAACATTTTTTTTTCCTGCCCCATCCTGACTGAGCAACATTTAAAACGCTAGTTGGATGACAAACATATTTAAAAATTGTTAACTTACTGCCAATAGTTACATAAGATTATCACGTAATAAAATATATAAACAAATAAGACAATTTAAAAAACAGACCGGGACTCAAAGAAGATAAGGGTAATACAATACCACCACAATCTTTTCATAGAGCCCTTGAAAAAATAAAATGTCGTCAAAATGTTCAAATAAACTGCAGATTAAAGTAAGATGTAAAAACTTCAAATTTAAATACTCAAGGATTTAAAATATATACACCATTGCATAAATAACTACAAAAGATATGTACAATTAAATTTTCAAAGAATAAAAAAGTAAAACTATTTTGATACAACTTAACGGTGTTCTTGTAATTCCTCCGAATTAAAAATGTGTTTTTTTGCTAGCAACTTAAATGAGTTTAATGATTTTACCATATTATCTTTTTTAGCTTCTTTTTTTTTTTAAATAGTTCCATATTTTTGGTCCTCGAAATGCTATTGAACACTCTGTAAACTTGTTTAGTTTCTTAGGCAATTTAAAGAAATTTGATTGGTTTGTTCTAAGGAAATACTTTTCATTTATATTTTTTTTAAACTTACAATTAAAATTTACTGGAGTTAGGTTATTTGTAAAGTTATACATAAAAATTAGGTATTGATAAATATTTATTTCATAATTATTCATCATTTTCATGTCAAGCATTAAGGGTTTCGTGTGCTCCCTTCTTTTTTTTCCGTATATAATTCTACACGCATGTTTTTGAACACTAAGTATTTTTTTAAGTTTAGTAGTTTGCGTGCTGTCCCATGTAATATTGGCATAACTGATAAAACAATGAATTAAAGAGAAGTAAATTAATTTAAGACATATAATATTAACATAAGGACGAACTCGGTGCATCATGCCGATGGCTTTAGTAACCAACAATAACTTACTGCAATTAGTAACTTACTGCCAACAGTTACTTACTGCCAATAATATCGTCAGACTTTCTTTGTTACTTTGTATACTTTCTTTATATTTCGCCATTGTTCACCAATAAATAAAAGAATTTTTGGTGACAACTGAAAAGCATAATAGCATCACGTAATCTACATACAATAACTTACTGCCAATAGTAACTTACTGCCAATAGTTAACTTATTGCCAACAGTAACTTACTGCCAATAATATCGTCAGACTTTCTTTGTTACTTTGTATACTTTCTTTATATTTCGCCATTGTTCACCAATAAATAAAAGAATTTTTGGTGACAACGGAAAAGCATAATAGCATCACGTAATCTACATACTGATGCTTATGTTTTGAGCAATTTTTATCTTATTTTTTGTCAATTATAAAAAATCTATGTAATTTAAACAGTGTTTATTTTTAACGATAAAAAAGCTATAAATTAGGATGCTTATTTCACAACGATTTTTTGTGCACCCACAACTAATTCGAATTTTTACCATATGTATGCGTGTATATGTTTAACAAACTACATTTTTTCTAAATGTTGTCTTTTTGAGTAACAAACAATAATAAATAAAAACGTTACCAGAGAAACTGATATTTAACAATATATTAAACTCAATATCTTAAAATCTTAAAAGTGTTTTTTTGTTTGTTTGTTTTTCGGACCATTTTTTGTTTAGATCTTTGCTATTTTGAAAAACCAATATACAATTATCTTATAATTAACTTTTTAACACACTGTGAGAATGCTAAATGAATCCCGCCTAAACGCTTGAAAGAACACTCTCAAGCAAATTGCAAAATTTTATTATTTTAAATATTGACGTTTAGGACGAGGTATATACATATTTTATAATATTTTTTTCTTTTATAAAATCAATTAAATGCTTGTTTTGTGTTTTGTGGTTGTCCTCCTCAAGCAACGGCTTTGGTTGTATGGTTATATTTATAACAACGGCTACAAGTGATAGGTTCTGCAGGGGTGCATTATTTCTGTTTTAGCATTGATATATTATTATTATAATTAATAAAGCATACTTTTTGTTCACTCTTTGAATTTTATTCGTTTTGATTCTAAAAGTGATTAGCCTTTGATTTATATTAATTTAGTAATCTAGCAATAAATATTAAAACCGATTTGCGATTGTTGGATTGCATATTAAACTTGTTGCACAAAAAGTAATTGAAGCAGTTTTAAGATTAATGCAGATGTCAACTGTATGAATGGAAAAGACAAATGAATGAATTAAGATATGAAGATTCTGAATGAATGAATTTAGATATGAATACTCTGACTTTACTGCTTATATCTAACCTTCTTTGCTGTAATGCAGGTTGGTTTTTTAATTTCATGTTCTGTTTTTATTTAAGAAATGTATCTAGCTGTAGTACATACCACTAGATACATGTCAATCCGTGCGTTTTATGTTATGGATCGCGTGCAAAGGGTGCATGGTCTGCTTTGTAACTGACATGCGCGTAGATTATTCTTTATTTAATCCAACAAAACAGTTCTGCGCTTTTTTGTACTATTGATGAAAACTTTGTTTATTTGTTTTTTTTTAGTTGAAAATTTTTTTCTTTTGTTTTTCATTTATTCTATTGATGAAAAACTTTTGAAAAACTTTCATAAAGTTTAAAATAGTTTAAAAACACTTTAGAAAAAAAAAAAATTTAATTCCTTTTAGATTCATCTAATACAAATTCTATACGGCGAATGCTTTTTTTACCTTTGAAAATATAATTTTAACAACATGCTTAGTAAAGTTGAGGCGGTGTACCCTATACTTTTATTCATTATCATATTTAGCTTATGAAAAGACGAAGCGCTTGTCTACAAGACAAGTCACTATTTTATTTATATGTTTATTTCATATACTTCTAAATTGGTGTTTTAATTAATTACAAGTTATATTTTACTGAAAATATCACTTATATGAAAAATATAAACACCAGTGAAAATATTTAAAATTGTGTACTTTAAATAATATTTTAAATAATATTTAACCTTAAATAATATTTTGAAAATTTTTGTTGACTGTTGAGTGAGAAAAACCCGTTATTTCCCCCTTAATATAGTAAATTTCCGGTAAAAAGATAGTGAAATAGGTTATCCGGATTAAATTTTTTTTTTATGTGTGTGTGTGGTTATATTGTGCTCCCAAATGTCCTTACGGTCTTATCACAGAGCATTTAACTTGAAGGTTATTTTTTTTCTCTTTCTTTATCAATGTCGCTTATTGGGATAGAGTGGGCGTCAAACCTCGAACCTCTTGGTTCTGAGCCAAAACACTAACCGCTCAATATCTTTAATAATTATTCTTAATAAAATATTCTTAACAACCATAATAACATTCTTACAAATGAATAAATCAGGTTAACAAAGTAACTTATATCTTAACTAAGAATTTGTTTAGTAAATTATGCCGCATTCCGAATCTCTTATTCGAATTTTAAAACTGCAAGAGTGATCCTTCTAATGTCTCTAATTATAGACCTATCTCCATTCTTCCTTGCTTCTCTAAAATACTGGAACGAGTAATGTATAATAGACTATTCTCTTTTCTAGAAACAAATAATATTTTATACAACAAACAATTTGGGTTCAAAAAAGGTCATTCAACTGATCATGCTATTCTTAAACTTGTTCATGATATTTTTTGAGCCTTTGATAAAAAAGAGTATACATTAGGTATTTTTATAGACCTTAGCAAAGCCTTCGACACAGTTGACCACCATATCTTAGTAAAAAAACTAGTAAATTACGGAGTTAAGAATGCAAATATAGTTTGGTTTAAAAGCTACTTGTCTGATAGAAAGCAGTATGTTTCTTATGATGGTAGTAAAACTGACAATAGGACAATCACTTGTGGAGTTCCTCAAGGATCCATTTTAGGACCGCTTTTGTTTTTAATTTACATTAACGACTTAAGCAGAGCTTCGAATATTTTAGACTCTGTTCAGTTTGCTGACGATACCAATTTATTTTATTCCCATAGTAACATAAAAACTCTATTTAAAACAGTCAACGAAGAACTGTTAAAAGTAACTGAATGGTTTAATACAAATAAATTGTCATTAAACTTAACCAAAACTAAGTATATTTTTTTTCATCGCTTTTATCAAAGAGACGAAATTCCTCTAAAGCTCCCAAATATTAGCATCGGGAATCAGTTTATAAAAAGAGAACACTCAATGAAGTTTCTAGGTGTTCTTCTTGACGAAAATATCACCTGGACAAACCACTTAAAACTAATCGAAAATAAAATTTCTAAAAATATTGGCATACTTTATAAGGTAAAACCTTATCTAAATCAAACTTGCTTAAAATATATCTACTTTTCTTTTATTCATTGTTATCTCAATTATGCTAACATTGCTTGGTGCAGCATCAATAAAAAAAAACTAAACAAACTATTTAACAAACAAAAACATGCCATAAGAATAATATCCAACGCAGACCGTCTCTCTCATTCACAACCACTATTTATTAATCTAAAAATCTTAAATGTTTACCAAATAAATATATATCATCATTTAATTTTTATGCATAAAATCAATAACGATACGATGCCAAATATTTTTAAAACGCTATTTAAAAAAATACAGCACAAATACCTTACTAGACATGCAAAAAATAATTATGTTCAAGCTAAAAATCACTTTAAAGCCACTAAGTTTTCCATCACATTTAGAGGCCCACAACTATGGAGTAAAGTAATTAGAAATGACATCAAAACGCTTGCAAACATAAATATTTTTAAATCAAAACTAAAAGAAATAATTTTAATTAATCAAAACATGAAGGACTTCTTCTAGAGCTATATTTATTTGTTGGCCTTTAAAATATTGTATAGTATATTTTCATTTTATTTGCAAAGGTTTAAAAACTTAGTTCACTAAAAAACTTATTTTTTATTTTTTATTTTCTTTTTATGAAAAACTAAAGGTCTTGCTGTTGAAGTTTAAACTCTTTTCATTATATTTCCTAATTAAGAATTCTTAATCGAAATAATTAAAAACATTTATATATAGGTTCAAATATCAGTTTTGTCTGTTTGTTTCTTTTTCATTTTTGCTTTGTGTTCAATTATATTTGAAAATAAGTTTTAGAATTTATTATCTCTATTTTTTTTGTCTTTTTTTGTTTTGTTTGTTTGTTTGTTTGTTTTTTGTTTTTGTCTTTGTTTGTTTTTTTTTTTGTTTTTTTTTATAAAAAAAAAATATGAAAAAAATAATAAAATAAAAAAATACAAAAAAAATTTTTCTTTTTTTCTTCTTTCTTTTCTTTCTTTTTATATTTGATAACTTTTTTAATGACAAGATTTGATAGCTATATTATTTACGGATTATTGGGAGCTTGGCGATAAGACTATTTCGTCTTCTTCTTGCCCCCGCCATGTGTATATTTTACCAATACGAGAGTTGTAATTATTTTTAACGGCAAACTTATAACTTTAAAAAAAAAAAAAAAAAAAAAAAAATTTCGAACTTCTTGATTTAAAATTAGTAACTACTTATACATAAAAAAATTTTCTAAACATTTTTTTTCCTAAAGCTCCACCTCCGATTCCACCTCTCCGACTTCGATAAATGAAATTTAAAACTTTTGGTTCCGACTCCGCTAGTTAATTAAAAAAACCTCCATAATTCTCCGGTCTGAAGGTACTTTAAAATTGTTGTTAAGTGTATATATGATATTTTTTAAATTGATTTGAGCCTCGACAAGGTACCACCTTGTCTAAATAATAACTTTTAGATAACAGCAGGGGTGGTGCCAGCATTTTTTGGTCTTTGAGATACCTAACTTCCAGACATGGAGCAAACTCCAAACATTTATATGTTTATACTTATGTCAAATAAGGATACTTCGCAAAAAATTGCGATGATAGGAGCCGGAGAACAAATAAGCCCCAAAATTTTAGGCCCCCTTCCTGCCCCAAACGTAAGAGCAACAAGTTGATGAATTATTTTTTGAACTATTTTTAACTAGACTTATATTCATCAATGAGTTTTTAAAATTTCCTTTTTTTTTTTCATTTTGTAAATTTATTTGCCTTCAATAAAAAATTTACGATTACAGATTAGCTTTTGTTACAAATATAATCGGCAGGACTTCCAGAAGATCATATGATCTTGTCATGAAGCCCTTTACAATATCAAATATAATAATAAAAACAATAAAATCAAATTAACCAATAAAAATAAATCAACATAAACTATATATAACTGTGCATTTAAATATAATTATACTGGATAAAATATATGAAACAAAAGAACTAAAAATAAGAAAAAATATTTTCTGCTGAAAAGATAACTTCTTTTAATTTTCGTTTAAAAGAAGTTAAAGACCATTTCTAAGACAAAAATTTGGCAAAACTATTTTATTCCATAAATAAGAACCGCAATAAGAAATAATTAATTGTTCAAATTTAGTTTGACCGAAAGGTTCTTTTAGATTTTTTCTATTGCGAAGATTGTATTTGTTTATGGGTTTTACATTATGAAACATAAAATATTGTAAACATTTAGTTCGTATATATTTAAGGCTTTCATTTCACTCAGAAGTTTTGAATTTGAAAAACGATTTACAAAATTAATTAAGCGAGTTGCGTGTTTCTGATGCTGAGAGATTTAAGTTCAGTTTTGTGCGCGCTTTTCCATACAATTTTTGTATAATTTAAATGGCAGTGGGTAAACAAATAATATAGTTGTTTTAATGGTTGTTTATTTAACATATGTTAAACTTTATTTATAATTCCAATACTTTTAGCAACTTTCATGGAGATATTATCGATTTGTTGTTTCCAGGATAAGTCTTCGTCTACAAGAACTTCAAGATGTTTTGTAACTTTTTCCCTTTTTAGTACCTGTATTATCAATAAAGAGGTCGGGCATCGTTAGTAAACATTTTTTTCTGGATATTGGATAAAAAAGTGTTCATTTTATTATCAATATTAAGGGACAATCTGTTTTTGTGTTATATCAATAAAAAGTGTGTTTATGTTTTCATGAGATTGGAATAGGTTTGTGTAATCAGCAAAAATTATGGTGGTTAAGTTAGAGGCTTTATTAAGGTCATTTAAATATATTAAAAATATTAGGGGCCCAAATATGAATCCCTGTGGGACACCACATGTTAAATTTATTATTATTTTTTTTCTTCTTTTATTTCTTTACAATAACTATTACAAAAAAATAAATGAAAGAAAATGCATGTAAATAAAAAATTACAAATTATGTTGCATATAAAATAAGAACGCGGAGACTTGCAGAAAATCAGATGATCTTGTCATCAAGAACCGCTTACAATCGCTATTAATTACGTGTTAAAACAATTTTATAATGTGTATAAAATAAATAAGGCAGTCAAATAAAGTTTATAAAAACGAAAGTTAGAAGTAAAAATTAACGTTTTCATATAAATACTTAAAATACAAGACTTGATAGGTATAAAATGTATAAATTAAATTAACATGATACACAAAAATAAAATTAATAAAACAAAATTTAAATATAAAAAAATAGTCAAATAAATATTTTTTATATAAGAATTCGTAAAAACATTTAAAATAAATCAAAACAACTAAATTTAAAAATATGTAAGTATGTTTTCAATAGAGAGAATGATATTTTTTAATTTCCTTTTAAATGCGAAAAAGTTCCAGTAGTGAGAAAAATCAAAATGTTTCAAAACTATATTGTTCCATAAAAACGCCCCTCGAAAAGAAATACAAAACTTGCCTAAATTGGTTTTGAAAACTGGTTGAAAAAGGAAATTATCATTTCTTAAATTATATTTATTTTTTTCTTTTAAAGAATATAAATTGTGAAAAGAAACCAGAGCTGTACGAGTTTTACATTTAAACATAAAATACAGTACATTAAAAATATTTAGTTGAAATATGTTTAAAATATTCATTTCAATAAAAAGAGGCTTGACATGTTAAAAACGGTCTTTAAAATTAATAAGACGTGCAGCATGTTTCTGTTGGCGATGAAGAGGTTCTAATTTACTTTTATTAACACTACCCCAAGCCGCATTTCCATAGTTTATGTGGCAATAAATGAATGAGGGGTATAGTTGAGTTTAAATATGTTTATTTAACATGCTTCATGCTTTATATAATATGCCTATACTTTTCGAAATTTTGCAGGTAATATTTTCGATATGTTTTTTCCATGTGAGATTTTCATCAATGGAAATAAAAATAAGTTTGTACATGTTGCTCTCTTAGTTAGAACACCATCAATAAGAAGAGGAGGAAGCTCGATATTAACGAACTGCTTACGATTACTAAGATTGCTTTTAAACCAGCTAAGGGATTTATCTTTAATGCCATAGAGTTCTAGTTTTTTTAATAGAATGTGGTAGTCGACAGTATAAATCTGACCCACTGTGCTCCGGTTCCGATAAAAACTACCTCCGTGACAATCTTAGTGCGACACATTTTATGTCTACTTCTACTGTTTGCTCCAGTAGGCACTCTAGTCAATCCTTATTCCATCGTTGAACATCATTCATGTACGCTAGAACAGATTTTATAGGAGTTAAACAAACTGAGACATACAGGGATAGGCGCTGCGGAATGTTCTGATTTTGTTTAGGTATAGACGCAGTGAGTCATCATGTAGTACAGGCACAGTGATAGATACATCAACTGAGGGTTACGGTTTGGACAGATCAATGATATATATTAACTAGATGTCTAACTTCCGAAAAAAAGTGAAGCAAATTTTTTTTGCCACCAGCATATGATTGGATAATAACTTGTTTTGCCACCAGCATCTGATTGGTTAACAGATATTACGGAAAAACGAATAGCAAAAATAAAGCAAAACGAAAAAATATTTGTCAGTTAAATTAGAAAATGTTTTGAAAAGTTAGTCAAATTGGAATGATTTTGTGAAATGCTTTAGTATTGGATAATTTTATAAATGTAGGTTAAAAGTAACATCAGTTACTTTTAATTTTCTATTATAAAAAACAACTGCTAAGCTGGTACTTTTAGTTTAAAGGAAAAAGATTTTGAACCTTCGGAAATATCAGAAGTATATGTATTTTAAATATTTACACATGAATACCGAGACATAAAATTTATTTAGACTCGTTCCATGTTATATTATGTTATGTGTATATTCACATTATATTATATATAATGTGTGTGCGTCTGGGATAATGTGTGTATGTGTATGTATTTATAAAACAAGAAAGATATATTTTTGAAAATATATATATGTATATATATATATATATATATATATATATATATATATATATATATATATAAAATATATATATATATATATATATATATATATATATATATATATATATATATATATATATATGTTTACATATGAATACCGAGACATAAAATTTATTTAGAGACTCATTCCAGATTATATCATATATAATATAATGTGAATATACATATATATATATATATATATATATATATATATATATATATATATATATATATATATAATGTGTGTACGTCTGGGATAATGTGTGTATATGTATGTATTTATAAAACAAGAAAGATATATTTTTGAAAATAATGCTCTTTATTATTTAGAATCATAAATATGGTTAATAATTGCTCGGTCTACAACTGTAAAAGCAAATTTGATAAAAGTAGTTTAATTTCTTTTCACAGATTTCCTTTAAATGATGAAATTCTTTGTAAAAAATGGGCAACGGCAGCTAAATGTTTACAAATTACACCTAGTAAATATAGTAAAATCTGCAGTAAACATTTTAAATTATAAGATTTTGAGTGCCAAGAGAATGGGAAATGTGTTCTGAAAAAAATATTGTGCCTTCAATATTTGACTTCCATGTATCATTGAACAAAAATAACAAGCGGAATCAGCTATATAATGATGACACATCACACATTAAAAAACAATTTGTTCTATCTCAAATAAAGAGGTAACAGAGCCTGACCCTAACCCTAACCCTGACCTTAACCCTGAAATTACAAATACTATTAAGAAAAAAGTACTTAAACAAAATTCTCCAAAAAAATTATTACTTAGAAAAAAGATTAAAATGTTAAAACAAAAGCTTAAACGAAAAGATAACAAAATTGCTTCACTTAGCAAAGTTATTCAAAAATTAGAAAAGAAAAAAATTATTTCCATTGATGTTGCCGAATTACTTGAGAACAACTTCTCTGGGCTGACTAGAGAACTTTTGAAATCTGAATTAAAAAATAGAGGCAAAAATAAAAAGGGTTATAGATACTCTGAAGAAGTTAAAAAATTTGCCTTAACACTGCACTTTTATTCCCCAAGAGCATATGAATTTGTTAAATCTACATTCCTGCCGTAAGCTCACTTTCAAACTGGACATCATCTGTAGATTGTTCGCCTGGGTTTTTTGGAGATGTTTTCAAATTTTTACAAAATAAGACCTTTGGGGACTCATCATACAAAGAATGCGCATTAAAATTTGATTTTATGCATATTAGGGCTGCTCT
This sequence comes from Hydra vulgaris, assembly GCF_038396675.1. Lineage (NCBI taxonomy): Eukaryota > Metazoa > Cnidaria > Hydrozoa > Anthoathecata > Hydridae > Hydra > Hydra vulgaris. The sequence goes on from NC_088931.1 coordinate 84,150,564, forward strand.
GCGGTATGATAATGTTACTGGATCATATGAAGGTTTTGCTAGTTTTGGAAACAATATTCTAGTATATGACCAAGATAAATTAGCAACAGAAGCACTTGTTTTTGTGGTTGTCAGATTGAAAGGCCATTGGAAATGGCTACATATTGTGTGATAAAATTTCCTCAACAGATTTAAGTTGCTTAATTAAAAATGCTTTAGAATTATGCACTACTCATAATCTGAATGTTTGGAGTATAACATGTGATGGACTTATTTCCAACTTTAGTGCTATGAAGAATCTTGGTTGTTCATTTGGAAGTAAAATTATAGAGATACATGGTAGTTTTCCCCATCCTGAATATGATCATCCTATATATTATATCCCTGATCCTTGTCATATGCTTAAGTAAGCTCGAAACGCTTTGTGTAGTATCGGTATCATTGTTGATGAACAAAATCGATACATTAAGTGGGATCATATTAAAGCATTGCATAAACTGCAAGAAGAAGAAGGATTTAAGTTTGCAAATAAACTTGGCAATTACCACGTTGACTTTCACAGACATAAAATGAATGTTAAAATTGCAGCTCAAACGCTAAGTGGTTCAGTTGCTGATGCTATAGAGTTTTTGATGGTTTCAGGTCATCCAACTTTTATCGATGCCCAAGGCACAATTAATTTTGTTAGAACTTTAGACAAATTATTCGACTTGTTAAACTCTAAAAACCTTTTTGAAAATAGATCTAAGAAACCTTTGTTTTTGAATGAAGCTCCAAAATGGGTTGAAACCATAGAAAAATCTGTAAATAACCTAGTTAACTTATCAGACCTACCTAAAATTCCTTTAACTAAACACAGAAGAAAGACATTTGTACTTGGTTTCATTGTAGCAGCCACAAGTGTTAGAGATTTATTCCTTAACCTTTTATATAGACATGAGAATCCTTTTAAATTTATTTCAACATATAAAATGTCACAAGATCACGTTGAATTATTATTTGCTTGTATTCGCGGCAAAAATGGTTTTAATAACAATCCAGATGCACGCCAGTTAAAATCTGCTTTGAAAAGAATTTTATTAAGAAACTCTATCATAGGATCAAAATTTAGCAACTGCCTTACTTTTGATCAAAGATCTTCTGGCTCAATCTTTTTATTAAAGTGGAGTAAAAGGAGATCTCCTCTTGTTGAACAAAATACAATATCTAGTGAGGATTCTAACTATTTTAAAGACCTGCTGGTTGTCTCTCATCAGTCTCTACTTCAATTTATAAAGAAGCAATACTTGGATATATTGCAGGGTTCATTGTTAGAAAACTTTATAGTAAAATTACATGTCTGACTTGTGCCAATAGTTTAATTTCTCAGAAGACTTTGTCCACTGATCATGATTATTCTTTATTTTGCAGTTCATCGTAGAAAAGTTTTATAACTTTTAAAAATCGAGGTGGTTTAATCTTTCCATCCTGTAGTGTTTTAAAGATTGTCGAAAAGTGTGAGCATGTTTTTAAAGTTTTGGTGTGTGGGACAGACCCTCATAATTTAAAAATATCTTCTAGAAAAAATCTCAAAACCATTCTTGTTCACTTCATAAATCAAAAACTTGCAAATGATGCGCTGTTTGCTGAATTAAATATGCATGATTTAGAACATGAGATTTTGACTGAAGACATGCATTCTTCACAGCTTTTAAAAAAAATTATAGAGAAATATTTAACATTGTGTCTTTACTCATATGGTCAGTTGTACACTAGAAATGAATTGCATAAAGGAAATATTGGATTACGCCAACAGTCCAATAAGCTTGTTTTGTTCAAAGGTTTATGAAAAATAACAATAGTAATATTTAATATTATTTGTATGCTATTTATGCCAAAAAAGAAAATTACTTCTTTAAAAAAAATATGATTACTGAAAATTCCTTAACTGTAACTGTAAACTGTAAGTTGCATTTTTTAACTAATTAAAATTTTTCAATTGAAAACCTACATTAAAAATATATACCTATTTATATCAGCAACACTTTTGATTTCTTTCATAATGGAGTACTTTTATAACAATAACTCAAAGGTTTCCAACAGGGTACTTTTAAGTTACAGTTGTAAAAGACTAAAACATATTTTTTGCCAACATATATCTGTATTTGCCAAGTAAAAATGTAATATCTTTGTATTATATAATAACTTCTAACTTTCTTTATCTACTAACGCTTTTAAATAGCTGTTTTTAAATAACAGTTTATGAATAAATATGTTCAATAATAATATGTCCAATGTTTAAAGTTAACATCGCTAGAAATTTTTCTTCTTAGCTGCGGCTACCCGCTTTACAACCTTTAAAAACTTGCTTCACATATTCTTACGGAATTTATGTGAAGTTAGACATCTAGTTAATATATATCATTCGGACAGATAGCCTTGCAAATAAAATTTTTTTTCATGTATGCGGACCTGAAGGACAACACTAGAATTGGAGTTGGAAAGAGAGATCCCCAAACTGATCTAGTTTTGTAATCAGAACACACAAAAAAAATGTTTATTTTCTTGAGAACAAACATCTTTTTATTATTTCAAAAAAATGTCTGATGCTAAGCTCCAATATTCTGAGTTTACTAAATCTTGTATCTTAACTCAGAAGATAGCTTTAAGCGACTTTCGAAAAATCTTCAACAGTGTCATTAAAAGAGGTTAGTCTAACATCCCATCTCTAATATATCAGTCTGATCTTGTTAACTCTCCTAAAGATAAGGCAAAACTATATATATATATATATATATATATATATATATATATATATATATATATATATATATATATATATATATATATATATATATATATACATATATATATACATATATATATACATATATATATATACATATAAATGTATATATATATATATATATATATATATATAGATATATATATACATATATACATATACATATACACATATATATATACATATACACATATATATATATATACATATATATATATATATATATATATATATATACATATATATATACATATATACATATACATATACACATATATATATATATATATATATATACATATACACATATATATATATACACACACACATATATATATATATATATACATATATACATATACACATATATATATATACATATATATATATATATATATATATATATATATATATATATATATACATATACACATATATATATACATATATATATATATATATATATATATATATATATACATATATATATACATATATACATATACATATACACACATATATATATATATACATATACACATATATATAAATATATATATATATATATATATATATATATATATATGGCTTTTTTTACATTTGTATTTACTGTAATATGAACTAATGCAGACTGTAAATATTGGTTTAACTTAGTCTGTCAATATTGGGCTGAAGACAAATGCCATTTGGAAATTAGTTCAGTGGAGAGTGTAATGAAAGTATTATTAACTGCATGAACTGATCTTACATGCAATTAATTTACATGAAATTAAAAAAAAGTTTTTTTAATTTCATGTAAATTAATTGCATGTATAATGAATATTGTGTTAACAGATTATATTAGCTTTACATGGTTTTACTCTAAAATACAAAGCATAAAACAACAGCTGCATACAAACTAAATTTTCTTCATAATGTTTTCACTTATTTTGCACAGATAGTCATCAGATGTAATATATAATACAAAAAACTGTTACAAATATTATATAAAAATGTCAAAGAATACATTAAAAAGAAACCGTAAATGGTTACATAACAACGTAAATATAAAATTAGCAAATATTATTCAATTCCATTTTCATGGATAACTTTTTTAAACGAAGCCCTTTAACTGTTTGTAGAAATTTTAACTCAATTGTCACAGTTGAAAAGTATAGGAGCATGTTTTGTTCCTGGTATGTTGAGACAGTTAATTTCAGGTGAAACTAATTTTTCATAGTTTTTTTGATTTTCAATGCATCTCGTTAGAATTATACTGACGTTGTAAGGTTTAAGTTCTTTTCTAAGTTTTAGACTTACTTTGGGGAACCATGGAAGCTTAGCTGTATATTTACTTGTTTCTGTTTTATTATAATTTATGATTTTACTTGTGTTTTTAAACAATTTTTATATATTTACATTAAAGGGATCCCCAAGTGTCGAGACAAATCGTGTTCATATCATAGATAAAGATTAGAAAATAAGTTAAAAGTTAATTAAACTTTCAAAAACAAATTATTGAATGAGTTATTAACAAAAAACTTTTTAATTTTTTGATGCCAAAAAAACATTTTGGCTTTAAATTTCTATTTTTTCCTAGTCTCTGAATAGGAATTCAAGTTCAATATTTGATTTTTCCTCTAACCTAAAAGTCCTAATATTTTCCCTCTATTTTTATATATTTATGCCTCTTTACTTTTTGGAGCTGCCCAAAACCAGAAGAAAATTTTATGACTTTTAAATTTGAAAATCTATTTAAGGCTCCTCATCCCTGACTTAAAAACACTGATATGAATTTAGATAACACAATAAAAACTTTTGATTATTTATTAGTTTCTGTATTCAATGTATTTGAAAAGTAACGAACTGTTGTTTAATAATTTTTTTTATTTTTAGGTGATATAATAAAGATTATTCCAACCATTAATCCAAATGTTGGTGTTACAGCTACAGCTGTTGTTTCTTCTGATAAAAGGTTCCACCCGACTCAAATGAGATCAGTAAATAGTATGGAGAATTCTGAGTTGCTTACTTCTCACATAGGAAAAAACTATTATCAAAATCACAAATTAAGACAAAAAAAAAACCTTGTTGTGTCATCTAGAATGTTTCAATATAAGAAGAATGTTAGTCTTAATTATTGTTTATTATTTATTATCGGTATTGGTATCACATTATACCAACACAGATTAGGTTGGTGTCACATGTTACCAACACCAATGATGATCAAAAAATACTTTATTTATACATTTTTTTATTAAACTTTATATTTATACATTTTTTTATAAAAAAAATAAGTTGTATTTATACAAAAAATTATCACCACAATAGAAATACCATTATTATTAACTGTTTTTTGAAAATCAAATCAGGTTGTTCAAAAATTTATTTAAAATATTTAAAAATTAGATTTTCTAAACATTTCCGACTATTTTTGAAATAAATAAAAACTTTTCAGGTAAAGTATTGGACTAACTTGGGTTTGTATTTTTACTTCTCGTTTTATTTAAAAGGATATTGTGGTCAGTTTGTCCGCAGTCTTGCCTAAAATGTTATTAGGGGCAGTCAAAGTATTTAATGTCAAACTGAAAAAAAATTTTACCACCTTAAATAAACAGTCAGAACTAAACATTCTCATTCATGAAAAAAAAAATTTTATTTACTTTTTATGTTGTTTGTAAAATAATTACTGCCCACTAAATCCAGGTTGGCATGGCAACTGCAGACCATAAAGCTGTTCTGAAACCCTTATTTTAAAGATAATCTGCTAATTAAGTATGAATTTAACTGTTGGTAATAATGTCAATACTTTGGGATGCTTTTAATTATTGCTTTACCATAAAAATATTTTCTCAGGTGTGATGGCCAAATTTATTTTAATGATTTATTGGTTATGGCTGTCTATATTGAAATGATAAAAGTTTTTTATAAATACTCAGATTATCATTAGCAACACAATATTGCTAGGTTGGCATCACATGGCAGCCTAATTGTGATATAAAACTCCTTTGTCTGCGTTTTAAATTTAGTATTTTGAAAGGTTTAATAAAATTTTGAAAAAAATATTAATGTTTTAGATTTTTTTAAATAATTTTTTAATTTTTTTTAGAAACATTTCAGAAGTATTGCTAGCAAAACTTTTGGTTTTAATCGTATGAAAAGAAATTTGCCTATATCCAACCCACATCCTCTAGTTTTAGAATTGCCAAGTTTAAACAAAAAAGCTCATACAAGTAATGATTTGAACTTTTTTAAATCAAAGCTTCCAAATATCCAAAAATACAGTGACAACAGTAGATTCTACATCAATGGGACTCTCTCAAAAATAAATACAATGTTAAATGATGAAATTGAATCAAAGGCATTGGAAGGCAAAGACTTTTCTGAGTTTGATTATTTTGACTCGACTCCACAAAAGAAATACTTAGAAACATCTGTTGCCTTGACAACTGATAACAGCAGTAGTTTATTGCAGAACTTATCAGCTTTAAATCAAACTTCAACTTTTATTGGAACTTTAAACGAAATAAACACTAGCAATAAAAAAATTGAAGATGATAATAAGTTCACTGAATTGGGTTATGCTGATTCATCAAGTTTGTCCAGAGAAGATGAAGAAGATGATGGTGAATTTTAATATGTATTATTTCATATTTTCTTATAAAAACTCATTTACGGTACATAATGGTGTTTATTTATTTGTTTGACAGATGAAATGTCACCCACAGACTCAACATATTCTGAGATATTGCCCGATAGTACTTCTGAACCAATTGCTGAAGATGCTAATGAAAAAAATGAGAAAGGGTCAGAGAAACTAGAAGAAAGTTTAGAAAAAGAGAGTGATGTTGAAAATGAAAATTTATTATCAGATGATGATGAAAGTGGTAAGTCAAAAAAACTTTCTTTGTTTTGAAAAAACATGAAAAAAAATGTTATTTTTACCACATTGTAATGAAAGTCTTCATATTAACAACAAATAATCACACAAAGTGTTTGGATCACAATATTTTAAATAGTTCCTAGATCTTTTCTTCCCATTTTTCTTACTATTCTTCAACCTAAAGTATCTACTCAACCTAATCATTTTGAATTGAAAAACGATTCATAGTAGAAAACACTATTAGCAAAGGATTAGAAAAATTGACTGCAAGGTAGGTTTGATGAATTTTAAAATCATTACTGACAATTTTTTATTTTTATTGAAAAAATCTGTAAGAACAACTGGGATTTATAAATCATGAATTAGTAAGTAATTCGTAAAACATTTCTTATACATGGGCATTATCAATTATTGCACCAAAAAACACATAAGAACTTAGTAATAACAGAGTGTTCCAATAACGCTCTTCTTTAATAATAAACCTTGATTAAAAAGAGAGGTAGATACTGTTTCCAAGGCACTGGAAACAGTATCTGCCTCTCTTTTTAATCAAGGTTAAAAAAAAGTTAAAGACCTATAATAAATTGTTATAAGTATAAATAAAGTTATTATTGTTAACAACAATATCAATAACAAAATAGTAGCTCAAAATAGCTGTAGCAGAGTTAACCATTAAAGTTGGTTTTGTTATGTTACCAGTAAACTAAACAATTTTTACCTCAATTATTTAGAATTCCAGTTTTTTCAACTAATGAAGCAAAGATAACTAAAAAAAAAAAAAGAATACAATTATGTTTGAATTTATAATAAAAATATAAAATCATTTAATTGTAGGATAGATATAATCAGTTATATGAAAATTTAATAAAATTTGATTTGTAGAAATAATGTAGTGACTAATATGGTAAAACGCATATAATAATAAGTATATGTATAATAATAATATGAATAATGCGGTAGTGGTGTAGTAGTAGAGCGCTCGCTTCATAAGCGAGAGGTTCCGAGTTCGATCCCCACCACATCCCTGGTAGTACCGTGCTCAACTTGTTTCTCCGCGCAGCGGCCTTGTTTGTCAAAGTTTGTGTTTCGGAGATATAGAGCTGAGAGAGGGTTATAACCACAATTAAGTAGCCTCCTCGTCTGTAGTGGCCTTCACAGCCTTGAGGAGGTGAATCAACAAAAAAATATATATAAAAATATAAAACTAAAATAAGAATATAACAAATCTAATTAATAATCCAAATAATTAATAATCTAAAAAATAATAATCATAAAAACTAATAAAAAGTTATTAAAATAATCTTAAACTTATCAGTCGTGATATCATAGAATATCTGAAGGTAGAAACATAAAGAAGAGTATAATAAAAAGTAGATATACGTAAACTTGTATTTCAATTAAAATATTAAATACAGCTTCTATCTGACAGGTTCAACAAATATACCTTTTTATTATGGCAACATTAAAAATGTGTTACATTAGGAAATATTTTAGCACCACAATGCTGACAGATTTGATAGATTTTTCTAAATAATTATAATATGTAATAGTATTACTTTCTTGGTTGTACGATGCATTATTACTTGTCTAGCAGCATTTTGTACATATGTAGATAGTTAATTTTATCTCTCCTAGGCCTATCTCTTTCATTTGTGGCAATTATTTTCAACTTGCCTAACCAACTTATTCTCATTTAGGTTCAAATTAATTTCTTCTTGTTGAGCTTTTTTACAATTTGTTTTAATTTATTTATTTACAATTATTTTTTTACAATTTGAATTTCTTACAAATTAATGACTATTACTTTAAGTTTCTTTCATTTTGATGATTTTCAAGTTATTAGTATTTCTACTAATAGTATGCCTAATAGTATTATGGACATCCACATGTCCATTAAATTAAATCCATTAGTATTTCTACTAATAACTTCATGGAGCCTAATATCATCCATTTCAACTTCACTATTATTATTAAACATCTTACCAGTAGTGTTACTTGTTAAAATAGTATGGTACGTTATATTTGATAAATAACTCATTTTTATTCATTATGTTTAAAATCGAGAATTTATGTTGCTTTCTTTGAGGATTTCAGGCGATTTCCTTTATTTTTAAAAGACTAAACAACCTTTCCAATTCACCATTACTGTGAGGAATATTGTTCCTAAGGTATCTGAAAAGATTTTTGATGATATTGGAGGTGAAAATTTGTTTCACTACAGAATTGAAATTTTACAGTATCTTATTTCATAAATAATTATTCCAAATGCTTTTGTTAAACGTTTCTAACTGCTACCAAAGTTAGCTGAAATTGTCCTTATTATTCAATAATAATCATTAAAATTATTAATCAATAAAAATTTAATCAAAAATCTTATCTGATACCTTAGTCTCTTCAAAAACATTATCATCAAAATCATTGCCCTAACCAGGTAATCTGCACACCATGTTAAGCTAAATTTGCTCCTATATTTTTGCTTTTTTGCCATTATTAAAATTTCGGATTTGCTTTATAATATAAACAAACCCATGATTAAACTATATGCTGGTGCTGGTTTTATGATCTATCTTGTGCTCTTAATTTTTATTAGTTCTTGATGTAACGACAACCTTTCACAGAAATTATATTGTTTTGAGTGAATGTAAATTTGAAAAAAATTATTTTGAAAATTTTTAACATTTACCGTGAGAATTTTGGATTAACTGTGAGACCGTGAGATTCGTTACCAAACCGTGAGTCTCAGGGTAAAACCTGGAGAGTTGGGTTATAGTTTTTGTAACAGTGTGATTAATTAACAGTGTGATTAACTAACAGTGTGATTAATTAACAGTGTGATTATCTAACAGTGTGATTAATTAACAGTGTGATTAACTAACAGTGTGATTAATTAACAGTGTGATTAACTAACAGTGTGATTAATTAATAGTGTGATTAACTAACAGTGTGATTAATTAACAGTGTGATTAATTAACAGTGTGATTAATTAACAGTGGGAATAATTAACAGTGTGATTAATTAACAGTGTGATTAATTAACAGTGTGAATTATTAACAGTGTGATAACTAACAGTATGATTAACTAACAGTGTGATTAACTAATAGTGTGATTAACTAACAGTGGGATTAATTAACAGTGGGATTAATTAACAGTGGGATTAATTAAAAGTGTGATTAATTAACAGTGGGATTAATTAACTGTAGTAACAAATAGCGGTAAAAGAATTTTAAATGGATCTCCAAGTGCTGAGACAAGTTGTGTTCATATCAAAGAGAATGTTTTAAAAAAAACATTTGGGATGAGTTTTTTTTTATTAAAACTTAATAACAAATGCACACCAATGAAATTTAAAATGTTGTTTCAATCAAAGCTCACTGTCTCCATTTTTTTGTTGTTTCTTGAAGTCTGTATAATGTAGGGCCCTGTGAATTCATTTGATTTGATTTACGAATCAATTTGATTCAAAAAAATAGTTCGAGTTTTTCAAATCGTTTTGTTTTTTATTGTTGTTTTCCATACATTTTTTTTTTTTTTTTTTTTTAACATCTTCGCTTCCAACAAGGCTGCAAGCAGCCACTAATTAAAGTTGGAAGTTACTGTAAGAGAAAAGATGAAGATTGTAGAGCAAGATAACGATTGACGGACGATTTAAAAGATTGCAAATTATATGAATCAGGAAAGCAAGATCAATGAAGCGAATTCCAAAGAACTGATGTTCGAGGAAAAAAACTAGACGAATAAGCGTTTTTGGAGCACTTAGGAACAGTCACAGAAAAAGGATGACACTTAATTGAATGACGAGTAACACGAGAATGAATTTTAGTAGATGGCACAAGAGACGTTAGCTCTTTCGAGCAGTGCCCATTATAGTATTTGTAGAAAAGAGAAAGAGAAGCAACATTACGACGATGTGATAATGGTTGAAGGTTGGCTGCAAGAGCAGGTCCAACTATGTTTACAATGCGTTTTTGCACCTTGTCTAAAAGAGAAAGGGCATCATTAGAAGATCCGCCCCAGATATGGCAACAGTATTCCATACAAGGCCGGATTTGAGATTTATAGAGGTAGAGAATAGAATCCAGAGTAAGAAAGTGGCGAGCTCGATAAAGAGATGCAACCTTGGCAGATGCTAATTTTGCAACCGATTTGATATATGGTTTCCAAGAAAGATTGGAAGTAAGAGTTAATCCTAGAAGATGAAGAGTAGGTGACTCATCGAGTACATCACCGTTCATAAATATAGGAAGATCTAAATTATTGCGATAACGATTGGCTGAAAAAAATTGAGTTTTATCTGAATTAAAGTTCACCAGCCACTGTGAGCCCCATGCTGTAGCAGAAGTGAGATCCTTTTCAAGCTCAAATGCCCCCTCCAGGCAATCAGAGGGTGTTGGTTTCTTATCACGACAAGAATAAATGGTAGTATCATCAGCAAACAATGCCACCTTAGATGTGAGAATATCTGGAAGATCGTTAATGTAAATTAAAAATTAGACGAATCAGATCGCTCCCCAGAATTTTTGAAGATAGGGATAACAGATGCGGCTTTCCAGCAGGCTGGAAAACAAGACTCTGATAAGCACTTGTTGAATAGTTTTGAGAGTATAGACGACAGCTCTGGAGAACACTTCTGCAAGACAATAACAGGTATGTTGTCTGGGCCACAAGCTGTAGAAGAGTCTAGACAGGAAATCACTTTAGATACAGATGCTGAAGTGATATGAATGTCAAGCAGTAGATCAACCTGTTTGTTGGCAATATCAGGTAGAACGCAACTAGTGGAATCAAGAGATGATATTGATGAAAAGTTTTTAGCAAACAGTTCGGCTTTGTCTTTAGGTGAGGTGACAAAGTCTGAACCATACAAGAGAGGTGGAATTATAGATTTGCCCTTATTATTGATATTATTAAAGATTCTCCAGAAGTCACGAGAGCCTAATTTTTGAGATGAGATACGAGATTTCATGACCTGAGAATAGCGGGCTTTGGCGTTAGACAAAACCTTTTTACAGTTGTTTTTAGCAGTAATAAACAGACGTCTGTTTTCTGGAGAATTGTTTTGCTGATAAATATGGAAGTAACGGTTTCGATTGGCAATCGCAGCAGCACAGTGTGAGGAAAACCATGGAGGAGAGTGAGGCTTGACCTGGAATCGTCGAGAGGGAATAAAAGATTCCATGCCAGCCTGAATCCACGAAGTTATATAAGAAGCACATTTGTCGACAGGAAGTTGAAAGATTTCTACCCAAGGGCCATCACGAAGAAAATCACGGAAAGAATCCCAGTCAGCTTTACTGTAGTTGTAAGAGGTTCGATAGTAGGGGTATTCAGGTGATGAAGAAGAATGAGATATTAGTTTTAAAGAGATCAAACTGTGATCAGAAGCACCTAAGGGTGAATGTGGAGAAACTGAGCACTGACTAGGATCAGAAACAAGACATAAGTCGAGTAGAGAAGGTAAATGATTAGGGTTGTCAGGAAAGCGAGTTGGAAAGTTGACTATTTGAGTTAGGGATTGTGAAAGGCAAAAGTTGTGGGCTTTAATGCCTGCAGAGTCACTGACACTAGAGCCAAGCCATTCAGAGTGGTGAGCATTAAAGTCACCGACAACAACTATATTAGCTGATGGATAAAGAGAGAGGGCTTGGTCAATATGATCAGAAATAACATCAAAAAGAGTACAGTCTTGAGATGAAGGAGATCGATATAGAACAAAGAGAAAGGCAATAGAGTGAAGTGGTGCTAAACAAAAGCACATGAAAGAAAAGTCTGTGGATTCAAACCTAGTTTCACGACAAACAGGTGAATTCTTACGAATGTAAATGCCCAGGCCAAGCATGTGACTATTGGAGTCTTTACGAATCAGAGGAAGATAACCATCAACACTAAGATCACAAGATGAGACAGCCGAACTCAAATTAGTCTCACAAAGAGCAAGTAGGTCTGGTGAACTTTGCAAGAGATAAGACTCAACAGAAGAAAAGTTACTTCGAAGACCACGAATATTAGTGAATGATAGGTTTAGAGAACTTGGTGATGATGATGGTTTTTTGTGTTTTATAGTTTTTGGTACTTTATTCATTTTTAAATTAGATTGAAGAACTTGACTCAAAGCATAGATAGTACTCAGAACACCGTTTAATTGCCCAAGCAATTGCCTCATTACTACTAATAAACCCTAAGCCGTAACAAAGGGCTCCAAATGTGGCCTCCGCAATGCACACCAAAAGTACAAACAGGGACACCATCCATGCGCAACATGGCACTGTTAATACTTTGATATTTTTCAGCTGTTGATGGAATCAGCCTCTCTGAGAGCTACCACAGAGTTCGGGAAACCTGACTACCAGCCGGCCTCAGAACCATAAAACTGAGTTTTAGAGCTGTACCCTCATAAGGAGATTATAGAATGAGTTGCCTAGTCATAAAAACAGTGACACAAGCAAACCCATGCATTGAGTCAAGAAGATCCAGCTTTCAACATCCTAAACTGGAAACAATGTATTAAAAATACATCTGCGCCAGCCTAATAGATGAAGAAGGGGTGCGAGGCTGGTCAACAGATAGAATCTGTTTACCCCTTAAGTCTTTGCCTAGGAGGCCTTCTACAAGACAGTAGCTGGGTGCATTTAATATCTGCCCAAGATGAGTATTTTTATCGAGACACCATCTCTAGCCATACAGCTTTAAAGAGTTATAAAAATAATATACAGCTTTAAAGAGTTATTAAAATAACATACAGCTTTAAAGAGTTATAAAAATAATAAAATATATCAAAACATTCAGTGGTAAAGAAATTTTGTAACCCTGACGTAATTTAATAAAACTCATTGATGATTAGGGATTTAAACAGAGTTGAACGCAAATTAGTAATCCGTAAATTGTAAAAACCTAAATATCTATAATTTGCTTTAGTACTTTTCGCTTTCACTTAAAGTAATTTGAAATTTGAAAAATTTTCAGTGCTACAAGCTGCAAATAAAAAAGCTGTTAATTATTTCACTTTTAAGAAGAAGCATCTAAAAAGCGCACATCTGCTTTAAAAAAAATAGTTCTGATAACATAGTTATAAAATCATCATTAAACTCTTCATTAAACTCACATTTTATTGCAACTTGAATAGTTACAGTTATTTAAAAAAAATTACCATTGTGCAATGTGTAGATTTATAATTGAAGATGGAAGATTATTTGGGACAGTTTCTGCATCTGGCTTCATCAAATGTGCTCGATGTTTACTCAAGGGCAATATCATCCACCACATTTGATAACTTTATATATAAATTTGGGTGATATAATTGATGACCTATTTAATGGCTTCCAACAAAGTATAAAATCTCCAAACATAGCATCACTTTTGATCACTTAAAGGCCAACAATGGCAATAACTTTCTTGTTTCTAATTGTCACTTTATTTCATCCTCGTGGGTTTCCAAAATCATGCTCTTTATCATTTGTAAATCTGGAAATAATAAATGCTTGTCACAAAACTACTTCCACGGAAGAAATTATAAGAAATGTGCTGTCAAATTTTGCAAAACTGACACTATTCCTAGTTTGCTGTGCACACTTAAACCTTTTGGAATCAATTAGCTAGGCTGTTGTGCTCATAAAATATAACTTTGTGTGAAATCAACTATTCGCAACCAACCGATTCTTGTGACATTAATTAGCACAGCCCATAAAATAGTTGCGTTTTTTTACTCATCAGTCGGACAGGCAGCCTCCAAAAGTATCATATTTCTCAAGAAAAATCTGAGTCAAAGCCTCCAATGGATGTTTAAACGCGGTTTAACAGCACTTTTAACTTATTGGGATTGATTTAAAAAAATCATGTTTATATAGAACTTGCTCTAGTTAAGTGCACACAGAAAAAAATCTGTAGAAAAGTGTTGCTGACATGAAACACAAGTGTCTGACTGAAACACAAGTGCAATTATTAACAATTGTCACTCCTTTTTTAAATGCAGTATCTGAAACCACTACTATTCTAAGTGTGGAAATAAGCGTGAGCATTAGTTTAGTTTATTCAAGCATTACAGCTTTGAAAAGTTGCCTTTGCTCAATGGATAAAAGAGGGATAATTAAATTTGTTGGTGATCTACATAGTTTAAAATCAGGTTTGAATTAAGTGAAAAAGTTTTTCTTATCGCTGCCTTCTTATACCTTTGACTTCAATCAGCAATGTTTACCATGGTAGAGATGCAAATTGTGAAATCATTCTTAATGGTATCTGAAAAAAAGCATGATTTAAAGAGATTCCAAAGTGCCAAAACAAGTTGCGTTCATATTAAAAAGAATGATAAAAAAAATATTTGAGCAGAATTTTTTCAAGTAAAACAAAATAATAAATGTATACCAAGAAAAACAAACTCAGTTGTTTTACTCGAAGCTCACTGTCTCCATGTTAGCCAGTCTCAAAGTTTTTAAAATATATGCTACAATCTACAGACTTTGTAATTTATTCAAGCGCGTTTAATTCCAAAGAGTTTTAGTAAATGACGTCACTGTAGAATTTCGATAAGTAATCTGAAAGTTCTTTTTTTTTTATCAAATTTTTTTATTATTATTATAGGTTACTAAAGAATTTGTTTAGTTATTTATTATTATATAAAAGTTTTTTTTTCATCATAAATTACTGTAGAATTTCTTTAGTTATTTTATTTTCTAAATTTCGCGAAGTTCGCATTAAAAATATGAATAAAATATTTCAGATATTTTAAGCTCGTCTAATCCCATAAATTATTTTTGTGTTGTATTTATTGTTATTAAATGATTATTATACTTAATAAGATTCTGATAAAAAAGTATTTTGTATTATTTAAGATTACCGCAAGTCGCTGACAGCAACTTTTGATTTTTTCAAATTTTGTCCATAAGCTGCTAATAGCAGCTTTTGAGTATGCTTCACAATTTATCTTGTTTTGTACATTAATTTTCACTCTAGACACATATAATCTGTTTGTTTTTAAGGTTTAATTAATCTCTACATAATCAAACTCTATATAATCAAGAGCATAATCATTACTCCACATAATCAAGAACAAATAAGAGTCATATTGTATTATTATAAAAAGTTATCACTTGACAAAGTTACAAAATCTTTAGTAATCCTTGATTAAAAAAAACTTCTTTAAATTTAGTTCTAAAATAAAGCATCGTTAAAACTGTAAAAACTTAACTCGTTGAAGTGTATAAGTATTGAGATAAATAATTAAAAACATCTTATGAAGAAAAACATTCTTTTTATACATTAAATGAATTTTGTTTTGGACTTAATGTTTTAATTACTATTTATAAAACAATGGTTTTAAGCACTTTGCATTTCTTATTGTTCCATGGTGCATGTTAAAAACTTATTTAATGTTTATGCGATACAATGATTGCAAAAAGTGACCAACGAAGCCGTCCAGTTACGTAGACCTGGGAGATGTTAGTATAGAAGTAGATTGTGGATGATGTCATTGGGTAAGAATCATGAATGAATGTATAGACTATTTTGTAGGAGGAATAAAACTTTAGGACTACAAGGAGATGGTGAACTCATGCTCTAGTGATCCAAAGCAAATAATAAAACAATGGTCTATGAGTAAACAAGTATGTATAAATCCCTTGGTGTATTGATGGCTATCATGACTAAAAGTATCATACAATATAAAATAAAAAAATAAAATAAGTAAATAAAAAGATTGTAATAAATAATGGTATGAGCAATATAAAAATAAAAAATAAAATATATGCGTTCTACAAGGTTCGAACTCTGAATCTCCAGATTATGACGCAACACACTAACCACCACGCTATAGTGTCGATATGTAATCGTAAAAAAAATATTTATAAATATCGTATAATTTATTGTACTAACACAGTAAAAAAATAGGAAACTGACAACTACCTGTGTATCAGCAAAATGTTTAAATATTGTGAATAAAATAAATATATAATAAAATGCTACCAAGAGTAAATATACAGGGTGTATACTTAATTTCTGACCCCCCACATGTTACAAACACAAGATTTTGAGTTGCTCTCTTAAATGCTACTTTAGCCCGAAAAATACTATAGTATGTATTTTGGTGTAACTATACTTTCTGCACGTAAAATGCTCACTTCAGATAGGATATGACCTCAGAAAATGTTTATGGGAGCCATTTTGTCAACATATATAAAAATGATATTTTCATTCTCCTTGTCTTCCACGGCCTTTGGCATTATGACTATAGTTTTAGCACGATTTTTAAGTAAATTGTCCTTATTACTCCTTAGTTTGCCAATTAATAACACATCTTAGTTTGCCAATTAATAACACATTTTTTCTTCACTGTTTATGACGTATTGCTACTCTTTGAAACCGGGGTCAGAAATTAAGTTTACACTTTTTTAATGTTTAGCATTTTGGCTACAAGAAATAATCAGCATTATTTTTATTTGCCTTATTTATATCAGTGATACTTGGTGTCTGTTTATGATTTACATTAATTACTCTGTGTGTATTTATATGTATTATATGTATATGTTACTAACATGTATTATATAACATGTGTTTTTTAGCAATTTACTCTGAAAATGAGTTCTGATAAACAGTTACTTCGTCACCGAATTCAAGTTTTATGTAGTCAAGGATTAAGCATTAAAGAAATCACTAGACAGTGTAAAGTTTCTCGAAATACTGTAAGGAAGTGGGCAAGAAAACAAGAGGGTGATGTCACAGATGCTCAGCGACATGGAAAGCCAACAAAGTTTTCACCAAGGACAAGGTCAGAAAGTGGGTCAAAGACAAAGTCGGAGTTGGAACGAGAACTGTAGCTAAGAAACTGAATTTTTCAGACAGTTACAAAGAAAGAGGAAAAACAATTTCACACAGTGCTATCAGTAAATACTTGTGCAAGACCACATGGGGAAAGCATGCCTATACACAGAAAGTGAAACCTATGTTGTTGCAGAAAAACATCACTGATCGCGTAAATTTTTGTACTCGTTTGCAAGAAGAGGGATTCGCAGATGACTCACCGGATGGTAAAGTGAAACGAGCTCACGTATTGTGGACTGATGAGAGTCCAATTGAATTATATCCGGCTCCAAACCATCAAAATCAAAGAGTACGTACAGCAACACCAGAGTCAATACCTTATGTTCGACGTCCGAAATTCGGTCTCAAGATTATGATAGCCGGCGGCATTTCTTGATATGGCAAAACTGATCTGGTTGTTGTTGAGCAAAATAAAACTGTTGATGGAAAATATTACCGTGATATTATTCTACCTGTGTACAAACGTGCAGCTGATGATAAGACCATCTTTCCTGTGAGAAATAAAGTTATTCTGATGCAAGATGAAGCAACTTGTCACACGGCAAGAGCAACAATGAATGTGATCAACAGAGACTTTCCAGCAGTGTGGACCGACTGGCCTGGCAACTCGCCCGACTTAAATGTCATCGAACATATTTGGTCAAGACTCCAGGACAGTGTTTTACACAATCCTCGACCTCGTAATCGTGAACAGTTGATCAGAGGTGTTGAACAGGAGTGGGCTGCCATTATGCAAGAAGAGTGTTTTCGCCTAGTAGAAAGCCTGCCAAGGAGAATTACCCAATGCATAGAAAGAAATGGACAAAATACTGATTACTGATTATTAACATATATTCTTTGTCTCATTAAATTGATATGACAGTAATAAAATGGTATGTGTTGAAATACAGTATTCTTAAACTGAGATATAGGGGGTCAGAAATTAAGTATACACCCTGTATATGGGTACAAGAGCAGGCTTGGTTGGGAAGCGGGAACGATCGCTCTCAATAACTGACCACGGGAATAATATTTAGTTGCAAAAAACTGGCCAGATTTTTTAGTCGTTTTGAGAACATTTCAAAAAACAACAAAAAAGCACAAAAAATTAATTAGACCGATGAGAGACAATTACAAAAATAATAAACTAGAAACAGAAAATAACTTTTAATGCTAAAAAACTTAAAGCAAAATAAATTACGTATAGAATAAATATTTTTGAAATATCGCTTTCATAATTTCTAAACAAATAAATGTTCTTTTAATTATTAAAGAGTTTAATTTTTATTTATACTCGTGTCTTATTTCCATTGCTGGATTAAGTACCGGCCCCGAAATAGTCAAGAAGACTTTTTTTTTAATCATTTTAATGTTGTGGGACATAAAAAGACTTCCAATATAAAAATAGCCCCCGGCCCCAAAAAGTCTAACAAGATTCTAATAAAACTAACAGTAGCTTTAGTTTTATTTAAGCTAAATTATTTTATAAAAAAGTTAATTTTTTTAATAACAACTTTATGTTTTGCGTAAAAATTTTAATATATTTGAAACTATTCTTCTTAGTAAGATGAACAAATCGAATATTTAAATCATTGAGTTACTGTAGAAATTAAATTAATTAGATAGAAATCAACTAAAAAAGTTAAAAGTACCTTATGAAGAGGAAGCGGAACTGCTTCACAATATCGCTGATGATGTATAGTGAGTGGGTTATTTAATTTTAATTCGTATTTAAAACAGAAAAAAGTAGCTGTAAGTATAACTAGTTTGTAAGAATGGCAACTGAAGCGAAAATATTTAGAGCTAGTAAACCAATATGTAAAAACTTAAAAACTTTACTTTATATCTAATAACTTTCTAAATATATATATAGCACTAGTTACTTTGTATGCATGTTTGTGCTTAGTAACCAGAAACTTCTTTTATGTTTATTTCATAATTAGTTTTATTAACTTCGATGATTATTAACAATTTCATTAAAAACGCAATTATTGTTGAATGTCTTTTTGTTTACAAAATGAACTGTAAAAATTATTTTAAAAAATTACAATAGAATAAAAAACAAATACACAAAATTACATTTACATAAAAAATACATACTTTTTAAATAAAAAATAAAAATATACTAATAAAAATTAATAATACACAATAAACTTTCAAAAATTTTGACAATTTAAAAAATATATATTTAAAACATTTATTTTTGTTTTTGTGTATAATGAGCCATAGTATTAAAGTAATAGTTCGTTTGATAGTATATTCTTAAAACAATTTAGGCAAGAAATATTTAAGCTCAACAAATTTCGAATAATACAATTTTTAAAACAATTCAACAGAAAACTCTAGAACTTTATTTCGCTTAGTCAGTGTATTTTTTGAACTAATAGAATTAGTTTGTTCATAGATGTTTTGGGTATGTAATGTATGGATACATACACGTTCAAGTTTATGTATGTTTCCATGAATGTCCGTAAAACAAAAAAATTTTGTTTTACGGATATACATAAACTTAAATGTTCCAAAACAACTACAAAACCTGGCCAGTTTTTCGCAACTAAATATTATTTCCATGGTCAGTGATCAAGAGCTATCGCTCCCGCTTCCCGATCAAGCCTGCAAGGTAAAAAAATGTTGGTGCTATGATAACCAATCAAAATTAATTAGTGGATAATGGTGATCCCCCACCTTAGGAATGCACTACGATCACCAATGACGTTTCGAAGAGCCTGAGATCTACACTAATGCCACTCGTCAGGGGCGTGTCCTTGCAACAGATCTCACCAATCATTTGTTTACCTTTCTATTGATATATAGTTTGTTATGCTTTTAAAGAGGTTTACTATTAGAATTTTAATTAGTTGTCAATGTTATGCCATCCAAATTTTACTCATAAAAATGTACAGTTGCAGTGTAAAGATTTTTGTTAAAATGGCTGGTAGTGAAAAAGTTAACCTTATGAAAGTTAAATTAACAGCATTTATTTGCTAAACTTTTCATTGGGTACAAGTATTCTCGAAATTCTTATTTAATCATGCGAGAATATATTTAATGAAATTTATTCTGTAAAACATGTTTTGCTTATTTCATTTTATTTTTAAAATTGAATAATTATTGGTTAAGATTGCAAAAAAATGCATTATTGGGTCAATATTAAAATTGAAATCATTAAATGAAAAACTTTTTATTGTCAATTTTGGTAGTTTTTTGATTTGTAATTTTAAGAGACAGGTTTTAATGTAAAATACTTTCAAATATGACATAAATTAAGAAATATTAAATATAATATTTTTTTTAACACGCGCTGCAACACATTGACAGTTTTAATTGCCATCATTTTTTAACTAAAAATTGAAGAATTCAGCAAGTATTTTCAATAAATGATGTTGTTTACCAAAATTATTTATTAATTAAAAATTTAAGAATTTGTAAAATGTCATTTCGATATGAGAACAAAAATTTCATAGTGATGAATGGCTTAGTGATGAATGGCATAGTGATGGCTTAGATAAACTAGAAAAAAAGTTCACATTGTTTGCATAAAAAGAAAATAGATTCAGAATATGTAATAAGGTGATCAATGTCTCTTTCGAATACTTATTATATTTAAGAGAATATTATATTTATTTTATTTTAACATAAAAATCTTAATTTTATTTGGTTCTCGCGCTCTATAAAAAAACATTCTTTTGTTTAGCTTCCTATAAAATTTATAGGAAAGTCATACAATAGATAATAAACGCTTATTTTAAAAAACAAATAAAACAAATAATATTAATTCAAAAAAAAAAATTTTCTAAAACGACGTCATTTACTAAAACTCTTTGGAATTAAATGCGCTTGAATAAATTATAAAGTCTGTAGATTGCGGCGTGTTTTAAAGGCTTTGAGAGACTGGCTAACATGGAGACCGCAAGCTTCGAGTAAAACAACTAAGTTAGTTTTTCTTGGTACAATTTATTATTTTTTTTTACTTGAAAAAATTCTGCTCAAACTTTTTTTTTTATCATTCTCTTTAATATGAACACAACTTGTCTCTGCACTTTGGAATCCCTTTAAGTATTTCTGTAGTTCTCCATGAAATTCAACTCTGTGAGAGGAGAAGTAATCGACAGTAAACACGATAGCCTTTTCAAGCAAAACGCAGAGCGTTTAATTTGGGCTTAAAGTAACAAGAAGAGCTTATTGAAATAACATTCTAATTCTGTAATTGTATATCGTAAGAATATAGAGATAAAAAAACTTAAATTTGGATTTTCTTTAAACTAGCAATTCGATTTGAGATTCGATTCAATTCGCAAGTCAAGTGCTGCTTCAATTTGAAATTCGATTTGAAACTAAATATGCTGATTCGCAGGGCCCTAGTATAATGTTAGTCACAATCTACAGACTTAATAATTTATTTCATGCATGTTTAATTCATAACAGTTTCTGTATATGATGTCATTGTAGAATTTTTTTTTTTAAATATCTAATTATTTTTTGTCACAATCAGCAAATCATGTTTATTTGTATATCTGTTTACTAAATTCCAAAATAATTTTGCTACAATTAAAAATAAATAAATATATATGATTTTGATATTTGAGTAACGCAACTTGTTTTTAACAATTGTAAGTATAAATCTTTGTCAAGATTTATACTTACAATTGTTAAAAACATTTGTAAGTATAAAGAATTTATTTTATATAAAAATATGTAAGAATATTGATATCAAATTTATTTTGTAAAATATTTATGTCTTTTATCTACTTGAAGTTTTTAAAGTGACAAAATTGCAAAGATTTGGATGGAAATTGAAAAGTAGTGTAGCATAGCATGTTTTTTCAATTTTTAAAATTGAGTTTTTAATGTTGAAACTGTTCATTGCAAAACTTGCAATTGTTAGTTTGGTAGTTTTTTCAACTTTAAATGTTAAGAGACAGGTTTTAACATTACACGCTTTAAAAATACAACATGAATTATAAAATACACAATGTTCTATAAAAGCGCACTACAATGGTTTGACAATTTAAATCAGTCTGTCTCGAATTATTACCAAAATATGAAAATTATTGCATTAATTAATAGTAAGCTGTCTGAATTTTATGCAAAATATAAATTGTATAAAAAAGGGCACAAAAAAATATGCTTTACATTTTTATCGAATTGTAAATTTTTAATCGAACTTTAAAATGACTAGTTGTGCTGTTAATGGGTGCTGTAGTAATGCAAACATTCCGGGTTTTCATATATCCTTTCATTTATTACTCTCAGATTCAATAACTGCAGCTGTATGGAAAAAGGCAATTGGTATATATAATTGCTACAAGAGTGTAAGAATATGTTCTTTATATTTTGATGCTTTATGTTTTGACATGTCAAAAGAACAAATAACGAAAAGAATCATTCCTTTGATATTTTATAAAGGTTTTTTTTTTGTAAATTTATGTATTTAAGTGAGCTATTGTTTGAAAATGGAAGTAAATTGGGAAGGCTGTTTAAAAGCGATAAAAATTTCTTTAAAATTGCTTGTTTTGAGCATGATACTCCGACAGGGGTTGCTAGGAATGAGCATTAAAACATTTAAAACGTCACATACCAGCGTATTGAATCCTTAAAAGGGTCATTAGTATATCAACCCTAAGAATTAAGAAAAATAAGGTCCGCAATAGTTTGCTGACCTCAATCTTTTAGAGGTTGGCATCAGGTTGGCCGAAAAATTTTGATACAAAGGTCTTATCATAAAATATAGAAACAAGGTCGCCAAAAAATTGACGACCTCAAACACTTTAAGGTCGGCATTGCTGAATGCCGACCTTAATTCCAACGGCTGCTATATCCATTTCCTGACATTTCCAAACGGTCTTATATTAAATTATAAAAAAAGTTTTTTTCATTGTTTGTTTATAATAATATTGCTTGTTGTTGTGTTTTAGTCTAATAAATTGAGAAATTTTGTAATATTATGTTAATTGGTTTATCACATTATCCTTGCATTTATAATTACACGTTTTTCTGCAAAACTTGTTGATGAAGTTATGACAATTTCTCGTAAGGATAATAAATTAAATAGTTATAGTAGCTACTTATAGTAGTTATTCCTGCCATAATCAGATTTCTAATTTTTCTGCCTAATTTATCCATTTATTAATCTAGATTATTACTTTAACACATAAGAAAGTTCTTTTTGATACGTAGGAATTTTTGGTTGAAAGTGTAATACCTACCCTTTCCATCTATCAAATTTAGTACAAATTTGAACTGTTCAAATTAAACACTAACTTAAAGTAGACACTTAATTTAAATATAAACAAAACCTTGAAGGAATAAACTCAGTAAACCATATAAAATTAGAATAAATGTAAACTAAAAAAATAATAAATAACGTCACTAAACATACAACCTAAATAAAATATAAATTTAATATATAACAAATATTTGTAGTAAACTACTGGTTTAAATTAAATATAAACTATATGCTAAAAGAATAGTTTTACTTTAATGTATATATTAATTTAAACTATAAACTGAATGAAAAACGAGTGACTTGAATAAACCATATAATTTGAAAGTAGAAACTAAATATAAAACAAATTATTTTACTAATAACCGTATAAATCAAACTAAATTAAAGTTAAAACAAATATTTGTACTAAAATATACAAAAAGTTGTTACAATAAAAGTATATTACAAAGAATCGTATTAAACCATATAAACTAAATATAAGTTCAACTTAAAACAAACAACTCTATTAAACCATATAAACTAAATATAAAACTAGAAACTGCATCATACTGCCTTTTTTTCTCTAGCTGTGTACTGTAATAATCACAAAATATGACTAATTATGTAATATTACACTAATACTTATTTTAATATAATCAATCATTTCTTTTCTCTTAGTCGTTTACTGCCAAATTATGTTCTATTAGTGACTAGACTTACTTGTTCGGACTTGTTCTAGTTGCAAAATTTATATAAAGATACCTATTTACCAAATATCGGCTCCTCTCTCCCCCCCTCCCCCTTCTTGTATTATAAACTCAAGAGTAATATAACTGTCGTTTATCCAAATTAATTATTAATTAAAACATCATTTTTGTAGAAAAAAAAACTCTTGTATATTTAAACAACTATATTAAAGGTACAATAATTTAAAAATCTTCCTGACAATTGTTAAAAACAACTTGCGCTAATAAGATGTAAAAACAAAATATATTACTTTATTTTGAATTGTATCACAAATATTTTTTGGGATTTAGTAAAAAATTATACAAATATTTCATTTGCTAATTGTAGGAGAAAAAATACTTATATCTTTAAAAAAAAAAAAGTTATCTTGAATAAAATTTATAATGACATATACCAAAACTGTTAAGAAATAAACACACGTGAAATAAATTATCAAGTCTATAGATTGCAGCTAACATTATACAGACTCCAAGAACCAAAAAAAATGGAGATGGCAAGCTTTGACTAAAATCACATTTTTAAATTTATTGGTATGGATTTATTATTTAGTTTTAATCAAAAAAGTTCAGCCTAAAGGTTTTTTTTTAAATTTTCCTCGATATGAACACAACTTGTCTCACACTTGGGGATTTCTTTAAGATTTCTATAACATTTTTTACTACTGTTTTAAGTCAAAGAATAAAATAAGTAACTTTCATAAATTACTGTTATTAAAAAAAGGAAAAAAGAATGAAAACTAAACTAAAAAACTAAATTTAACATTTAGGGCAAATTAAATTAAATATATAAAAATATATATAAATAATATTCTAAATTTAAGTTATTCTTAAAATTAAAGAAATAATTAAAAAGAAATGCAAAATGCCTTTTGTAAAGCAATATATGAAAATGAAATGCATACACTTTAGAATATATGTTCAATTGTCTATTTTTAAAAAAAGTCCTCTATGTTTAGAAATGTCTTTGAAAAAAAAAGCTCCTTTAGAAAAAAAGTAGGGGGAGGGGCAGTATTTCCTGGATGTTTCTCTCCATCAGCCTCTCTTTATCTTTATCCATCTCTGATTCTCTTTATCCATCAGCCAATATGGTTGCTGTTGGTGACATTAATGCTCATCACACTGAATAGCTTGGCTCTAGTGTCAGTGACTCTGCAGGTGTTAAGGCCCACAACTTTCGCCTTTCTCAAACTCTAACTCAAATAGTCAACTTTCCAACTCGCTTTCCAGATAACCCAAATCATTTACCCTCTCTACTCGACTTATGTCTTGTTTCTAATCCTAGTTAGTGCTCAGTTTCTCCACATTCACCTTAAGGTGCTTCTGATCACAGTCTGATCTCTCTAAAACTATTTTCTCATTTTTCTTCATCATCAGAATTCCCCTATCATTGTACCTCTTACAACTACCTTAAGCTGACTGGGATTCTTTCCATGATTTTCTTCATGATGGCCCTTGGGTAGAAATCTTTCGTCTTCCTGCTGACAAATGTGCTTCTTACATAACTTTGTATCTCAGGCTGGCATGGAGTCTTTTATTCCCTCTTGACGGTTCCAGGTCAAGCCTCATTCTTTTCCATGGTTTTTCTCACATTGTTCTGCTGTGATTGCCAATCGAAACCGTTACTTCCATATCTATCAGCAAAACAATTCTTCAGAAAACAAATGTCTGTTTACTATTGCTAGAAACCATTGTAAAAAGGTTTTGCCTAATGCCAAAGCCCACTATTCTCAGGTCATGAAATCTTGTATTTCATCACAAAAATTAGGCTCTCGTGACCGCTTGACATTTGTATCACTCCAGCATCTGTATTAAAAGTGATTTCCTGCTTAGACTCTTTTACAGCTTGTGGCCCGGAAAACATAGCTGTTATAGTCTTGCAGAAGTATTCTCTGGAGCTGTTGTGTATGCTTTCAAGACTATTTAACAAGTGCTTATCAGAGTCTTGCTTTCCAGCCTGCTGGAAAGCAGCATCTGTTATCCCTATTTTCAAAAATTTTGGAGAGCGATCTGACTTGTATAACTACCGTCCCATCAGTCTTCTTTCTATACTAAGCAAGGTTTTCGAATCTTTAATTAACAAAAACTTAATCTCTTATCTTGAATCTAATAACTTACTTTCTGATCATCAATATGGATTTCGATCTTCTTGTTCTACAACTGAATTGCTAACAGTAAAAACCAATAGGTTTTATTATGCGTTAGATAGAGGTGGAGAGGTTAAGGCTATCACTCTTGACGTTCTTAAAGCTTTTGATAAAGTTTGGCATGCTGCTCTTTCTATAAGTTTTCTTCTTTCGGTCTATCAGGTAATATCTTTAAGATTATTGAATCCTTCCTTTCCAATTGTAGTATAAAAGTTGTCTTCGATGGACAGCACTCTTCTTCATATCCTGTAACTTCACGGAATCCTCAAGGTGCAATCCTTGGCCCTATACTCTTTTTAATTTACATTAACGATCTTCCAGATATTCTCACATCTAAGGTGGCATTGTTGGCTGATGATACTACCATCTATTCTTGTCATGACAAGAAGCCAACACTCTCTGATTGCTTTGAGAGGGCATTTGAGCTTTAAAAGGATCTCACATCTGCTACAGCATGGGGCTCACAATGGCTGGTGAACTTTAATTTTGATAAAACCCAATTTTTTTCAGCCAATTGTTATCACAATAATTTAGATCTTCCTATATTTATGAATGGTAATGTACTCGATGAGTCATCTACCCTTCATCTTCTAGAATTAACTCTTACTTCTGATCTTTCTTGGAAATCATATATCAAATCCATTGCAAAATTAGCATCTGCTAAGGTTACATCTCTTTACAGTACTCGCCACTTTCTTACTCTGGATTCTATTTTTTATCTCTATAAATCTCAAATTTGTCCTTGTATGGAATACTGTTGCCATATCTGGGGCAGATCTTTTAATGATGCCCCTTCTCTTTTAGACAAGGTGCAAAAACGCATTGTAAACATAGTTGGACCTGCTCTTGCAGCCAAACTCCAACCATTATCACATCGTTGTAATGTTTCTTCTCATTCTCTTTTCTACAAATACTATAATATGTACTGCTCTAAAGAGCTTGTGTCTCTTGTGTTGTCTACTAAATTCATTTTTGTGTTACTCGTCATTCAATCAAGTCTCATCCTTTTTCTGTGACTGTTCCTAAGTGCTCTAAAAGCTCTTATTTGTCTATTTTTTTTCCTCGAACATCAGTTTTTCTCCATCTTGCTTTCCTGATTCTATTTCCAATCTTTCAAGTCGTCTGTCAATCATTATCTTGCTCTACAAACTTCATCTTTTCTCTTCCAGTAAGTTTCAACTCTAATAGTGATTGCTTGCATCTGTTGGAAGCGATGGTGTTGAAAGAAAAAAAATTCCTCCTCCTGCAAAGATATCTTTGATTCTGGTCTATAGAATGTATATAATATATACCTCTACTATTTAACTCATTAGTTTAACTGGTTTACCATCAAGGTCAATACTGAAAAAAAATTAATAAATAAAAATTTTTTTACTAATTTTATAAAAACTTATAAGCAGTTTTTAAATTTATATTTTCAGTTTTTAAAAAAAAATTGTATTTTGATTTAAAAGTTTTTGAAATCTATATCTTTTGATAAGTTAATAAATAGATAATATATGCATATATAAAATACATTATAATCCATTTATTTAACTATAAAGAATGAAAAATTTACAATAGTATATTATAAACTCACATAAATTAGGCTAGGTGTCACTCATATAGTTAAAAACTAGTCAATGGAGTGAAACCAAAAAAAAAAAAATACAAAAACAAATACAAAAAAGAAAAACACTTTAAATAAAGCATAGAAAAAATTTAAAATAAAATTAAGAGAAACAAAAAAAAAAAAAAGCACTAATAAATATAGATAATATTAAAAGTTGTAATAATAATAATAATAATATGGATAAAAAAACATTACAAATAGTAACTATAATATGATAACTTTATGAAAATTTATAACTAATGATAAAAGCTATGGTAAAAATAATTATAAAGTTGAAAAAACTGAAATTATTAAAATAAACATAACATTAGCAAAAATTATGGCCAATAACCAAAAAAACTATTACTAGATTTCTAAAACAAAGGTAAATTAATGATAATAGTAATATTTGTAGAGTTAAAAAAGACAGTATAAAATAAAAGTAATAATAGTTTTATAAATAAAGTAATATAAAAAAGCAATAATAATAAAGATAAAATTAATATTCATTAGATATATACTCAAATAAAAATTTCTTAATTTGGTTTCGATTGAATGTAAAAGGTAATGAAAAGGCATTTAGTTAGAATCTTATATTTATATATGGTATTATTTGGTTCCAGTGAGAAATACATTGATGTTTTATAAAGAGCTTGCCATATTTGGTAGTGTTGAAAAAAGAAGTGTATATATAGAATTCCAACTCAAAAATAATGAATGATAAAACTTACTCAAATTGCTGTCAGTTTGCTGTCAATCAGTTTGCCTGTCTAAAAATTTTGTCCTCTTTAATTTTATGCAAAACAAAAAATAATCTATAAATAATAAAATAACTCAATGAGTTACCAGAAGTAGCTGATGCAGAGTTGATAATGTTGCTCGGCTACAAAGTAGCTATTTGCCGAAAGGTTGATTCTTTAGGGATGCAGAAGCTGTTGGTAGTGGCCTTTCAATAAATTTTTAACGCCAAAATGTGTTTTTTTTTTGCCTTTCTATTGGCAACCACAGTCAGGGTTTTTTTTTGAGGCAAAATAATTTGGAGACTGACACCAATAGGGAGGCGGAAGCCATTGGTGGCTGCCTCCAGAAGATTTTTTAGAAGTAAATTTATTTGGAGGCTACCTCCAATGGCTTCTGCCTCCCAGCTGGCTGCAGCCCCCAAAATGGAGGCAGAAATATATACCTCCTGCTGGCGAAGGTAATGAAAAATAATTTCATGTTTGTTTTTCAGTTAACAAGTAATGTTAAAAATTTGACATCAAAGTTTCATTTTATATGATTTATTGCAAAAGTTTTGACTGTTTAAAAAAAAAAAATTTTTTAATATCGAATAAATTAGTAGTTTAATATTCAAAACAAAAATTGAAAATTTTATTTTATGTCATTAATGAAAAACAAAAAAAATTATGTAATTAAATTGTCAAAGTTTTTTTTGAACAACTCGACATCCTAAATTTTTTTATTCATTTTATTATTTACAATAACATCATATTCTTATTTTTAATAATTAGATGCTGTAAAAAGTATTGACTATCTACTTTTAAATGTTAAAAAATTTAAAACTTTTAAAAGTTTTTGTCAGTTTATGTATGTTCAATACACTGCGACTATATAAGTCGCAGTGTATTGAACAGACATAGCTGTAAATGCTGATAACATTTGTATTTTTAAAAATAAAATAAAATCGTGCAATTTCTATAAACATTGTGTCTATAAAGTAAATGAATGAAATCTTGAATGTTTCTATTATAAACTTTATTTGTTCCTATGTACTTTGTTTTCTTATTTAAGGGCATATTGTCAGTGTCTATTTATTGGACCTGTATGTCCTTTAGAACATGTATTCTTTTTTAAACTTGTTCTAATAAATCTCTACTTATTTATTTATATATGTTGTATATCTTAGATAGCGTGTACTTTTTATCATTGCACAGTGTGTCAAAGTGTAGAAAGGCCATACAAAGTATCTCTAAAATTTTAAAATCTTAAAAATGTATACATTGGTTTACTTATTATATGAAACTTTAAAATATAAAAACAATAAATAAATATAATTTTTAATAAACAACATTTAAAGGAAAAATAGTAATGCTACCTAATAAAGTAGACTTAGTGACATCCAAGGAGCTTCATCATATTTAATTCAGAATCGCTTCTGATTAATTTTCTTTAATATTCATTTTATTTGCTGCAGCCATTCAAAATGCTGAGGAAGTTTTCTTGTTAAAAGTTTGTTGTTTTTAATGTTCACTTTTTCAAAGTTCTGACCCTCTCATTTATTGAGAATCCCCTATTTACTTGGCAGGCGAAAGTATTAATCTATTCAATATATTTCGAACTGAATTGTTTAGACCGTCATCAGACCTAAAATAATGCTATATAAAAGCCATTTTAACATAAACTTATAAAAAAAACGCTAAAAAGGTAATCCAAAGATGATGTCAATAAAAATGATTTTGTTATTTTTAAATTTTCACTAAAAGTGGTGTCCAACTGTTGCCCCATATCTTATACTGTTTTCCCTGTTTAAAAATACTTCGAACTGTTTTATTTTTTGAAATGTTTAATATTCTGACTTTCCTGTTTATTAAGATTCTTCATTAGATTTTAGAGTTATATTTCTGACCCTCCTGTTTATTAAGATCCCCCTTTTATTTAGCAGTTTAAGATTAGTTAATCTTACGCAAATATTATAATAGTATGTAGATGTAAATATTTCAATGTTTGTAAATACTATTTCAAAATATTTATAGGTTATTATTTCATTCGCAAAAAAAAGAAGTATATAGTCAACACTTTTAAATATTTTGAAGACTGGCTTGTTTCAACCTGATTATAAAAATCTTTTTTGTGATCAGATTGTATTTTGTCAATACTATCGAGTCAATAGTATTGATAAAATATAACGTAGTCGCAAAAATACAATTTTACGCGGGAAGTAAAAAATCCGATGACAGTAAAAATTTATACAAGATTTACAAGTGAATATAAATTTTTTAATGACATTTATGTTGTTTTGCTGCTGCTGATGATGATGGATGATGATGATGATGATGATGATGATGATGATGATGATGATGATGATGATGATGATGATGATGATGATGATGATGATGATGATGATGATGTTCTGATTTGACTCTTAATATTTTATATTATGTCTATTTTTAGACGATACTAGTCCAACTGATGAACCAATCACAACACCAGTTTCATCATCTTCAGCTTCTCGAAAAAATAGAAGTGCAATCTTTCTAAATTTCTAATATGTTATGTTTAAAACTGACAACACTGTAAATAAATTTCATTCATTTATGACAATAAAACTTTTATTACAATAACATTATTACAATAATAACTATAATAATCCATAAACAATATTTTGTATAGGATGTTTGTTAAACTTTAGTTTTTTTCTTCTGAACGAAAATATAAAAAACTCATGAAATAATATTTATTTCATAAGTTTTAAAATATTTTCTAGAGTTCTGCAGTTGTTTAGTTTTACATTTTTGCAGTTGTATTAACTTCTTGTTATTATTGTTGAAGAACAAATTTTAACGATAAGCTAATTAGCTTGAAAATATCATCTAACGACATCACTTGAAGAAATTAACTTTCTTTGCCGTCCGCTTGCTAGCTATTTATCCATATTTGCAATTAGTAATAAATAATTTTTTTTACTTAAAATATTCAATGGCAAGTCAAATCAAGGCCTACTTATACAGTTCGTAACAGCTAATTTTCCGTAAAAATTGCAATGGCCGATTTTTACTGTTAAAATCATTTTAAATGTTTACTTTTGTTAACAAACTTCAGAAACAATTAAAGAGCTTGGTTAAGAAAAAACATTTTGATTAAATTGGAGAAGATAATTTTGAGATTATTTTTACGCTTAGAAATAAAACCATGGTTTAAAAAAACTACGCCTCTGTGCGAGGCGTTGGATTTTCGTACTAAGGCGTAAGCCTCATTCAAATTAATAAAACATTCGCCTTTTTGGTTCGATGAGGCGCCAAGGCATTCCTGAGGCGTCGCCTTATCCCCAATACTCCGTATTGCGTCGAACTCCGCTTCGGCCCTCAATTCTATCTTTTGCTCCTGCTCCAACAACATATTCAAAAATTACAGTTTGCTTCAAACGTTTTTAAGCAATTTTTTTTAGTTCGTTTAGAGTTGATAACTACAAAAAAACAGGTACTATAATGACATTTGAATGAGTGTGTTTATATGGAACGCATTATGAAAATCGATAAATTGAACGTTAAAAAGAGACTTTGAAAAAGATTTTAACTTGTAGAGTTCGTTTTTAGGGTGGCAGGAATAGTGTCAAAAAATGAAATTCAGAATAGCGTCAAATATACTAAAAAGGCCTAATGTCGCAAAAAAAAGGAGTTGTGTCGAAAACAAAAAAAGGAATAGTTTTGAAAACAAAAAACAAAATAAAAGAATGGTATCGCAAATGAATTTTATAAATATTGTAGAAAACAAAAAAAAGAAATAGTGTCGTAAATAGTAAAAACGGAATAGTGTCCCAAACAGTTAATTTCAGCAATTGCTTACTCGTTTTGCTTATCTTTATAGCATACAACTTTTACAGAAAAAAACAAAGAATAACAAAAGAAAAGATTGCTGCCCCGTGCCAAACCCTCAGTCGATGCAGCAGCACTCCCTTACGGGCCTTTTACAGGCTATTTAACAGTCGATATATGTACTGAAGCAGCAGGCTATTTCAGTATGACATCAGACATACTATCTAAATACAGATTTATAGTTATTATTTTTTTATTTTTGTTACTATTTATTCAACTCCTTTAGGACGCTATTACTTTTTATTGTTTTATCAACTCCTTTAGGACACTATTCCCTTTCACTATTTTTGACACTTCATGATTATTCATTAGATTCATTTGCAACACTATTCCTTTTTTTTTTTGTTTTGTTTTCGGCGCTATTCATTCTTTGCGACATTATTCCTTATTCTGTTATTCGACAATCAATAATGCGAGAATTTTCGACACTATTCCTTTTATACATTTTCGAAAATAAAACTTTGCAATTAAAAGTTTGACATTAAAAGTTTGCGACACTATTCCGCCACACCCGTTTTTAGACTTAGATAATATTTTGTTATATAAAGATATCATTATAAATAAAGTACAGTTTAGTCGGTATATTTCACTTTTACTAAGCAAATGAATGTATTAGAATGATAATGGTGGAATTAATAAAATTTATAAATATATATCTAACTTATATATTCTGAAATTGCATAATTAATCATCTATTATACTCATATGCCCGTATAATTGTAATAACTAATCATTAAATTCATTACATGGAATTGTATAATCAGATATGGCAAAGTCGTCAAAAATAAGTTGGAGGACTGATCCTGGTTGAAAGTATTCTGTTGAACTTCCTCCAATCAGGTCGCTGGAAGGTAAAACTTATATATATATATATATATATATATATATATATATATATATATATATATATATATATATATATATATATATATATATATATATATATATATATATATGTTGAGTGCTACTTTTGTCAGAAGAAGATCACTGGTGGAATTAAAAGGCTAAAGGAGCATCTTGCAAAGACTCATAAGAATGTTGCAGGTTCTCTACGAGTTCCCATTGAGGTTCAAGAAGAAATGAAGTCGTTTATGTTCAAAAAGACCGAGGGTAAAAGAAGAGCATTCGAAGAAATGGAGGAGGTTTGTTGAGTGAGCATGCAAGAGCCATTTGCTACTGAAGTCGATCCACAATTACAAAAAGCACCAATAGGCTCAAGTGCAGTCAAGTTAAATAAACAAGTTCATTGGGAGGGGATTTAAATAATAAATTTTATCCACGGTCATGCATGGGTTTTAATAATGGTAAGAAAATTTACTGGTGGAGATTTGGTAAAACCTGCTGTTACTCGATTTGCCACTGCAATTCTTACTTTGCAAAGCTTGTTTGGAGCAAGGGATGGACTTGAATCCTTTTTTACTTCAAAAAAGTGGAAAACCAGTGCTTATGCATCTCGACCATTGGAGAAAAATGTGCCCAACTTAATTCTAAAAAGCAAGTTGTTTTGGCCTAGTGTTGCTTATGTGCTCAACACAACAAAGTCTTAGGTTATAGTTCTTCAAATGGTGGATTCCAAAAAGTATTTACCAATCGGATTTATTTACGAAGCTACGGACCGGGCAAAAGAAAAAATTGCTCGAAATCTAAATGATGATGTTGCAGAGTATCAGATTGTTTGGGATATTGTGGATAGTCGGTGGGATCGTCAGCTTCACACGCATTTGCATGCCGCTGCATATTTTCTAAATCATCATTTCCAATATGAAACTTCATTCTCTACTCATCATGAGATTAAATTAGGACTTTATTTTTACATGGAGCGACTGATCGCTGATTCCGAAGAAAGCGAGTTTGCAGATTGATTCTTTTCGAAATGCACAAGGTTTATTTGAATTGGAAAATACAGTAAGAACGAATAAGAAGAGAAGTCCAGGTGTGTGTTTTCACTATTTTTAGTAATAATATCTTCTGTTTTATTTTTTGATAAACCAGAGGATGGACCCGATATGGGATCATATCTCAACCATTTTTTTTTCTATCAATTTAATAAAATATCATTACTATTTTTAGCGGATTGGTGGAGAGCTTTTGGAGATCAAACGCTTGAACGAGCAAAATTTCCCATTAGAATCTCGAGCTTGACTTGCAGTGCTTCTGGATGTGAACGGAATTGGAGCTCCTTCAATCAAGTAATAATATAAAGTATTTTGGTTTTTATATGTTTTCGATTTTTATTTTACTGAGTTTTAATATTTTAAGACAAAGAAGAGAAATCGCTTGAAGCAAACGAAACTCAATGATTTGGTTTACATTATGTTCAATTTGAAACTAAAACGCAGGGAGTTAAAGAAGAAAAAAATTGAAGATCCCTTTTTTTGGATGATGTAGACTCTGGTGATGAATGGATCTCAGAGCTTCAAGATCCTGAGATGGAGGCCTATGAAGATCTTGATGCAAATATAGCTTGTGATGACCCTCTTGAAGTCAAAGAAGGTGAAGTATCTCAACATACAAAGAAGAGAAAGAATAAAAACAAAGGTATAGGATATTAATTTGAATAAGTTTTTTTATTTTTTTATTTCTTCTTTACTGAAACATATATTTCCTAAAGGTAAAAAAAAATTCCAATTCACAATGATGAGAATTTTCCACACACCGAGGAGGAAAGCAAAGAAGAAGAGGTTGAATTGAATTTCATGGATGATTCTCACAAGGATCCTAATAGCAGCACTAGTTCAATGGCGATGATTGATGAGTCATGACTTATGAGATTAGACCATGTTTATTTCAAATCTGTGGAAGTTTGGAACTTCTATGATTTTTTTTGGAACTTCTAATGAAAGAATGATTTTACATCAGTGTTATTTTCATTGTTTTTATTCTTTTTCTAAAAAAAAAAAAGGTTTTCACAAACAAATTGAGACTTACGCCTCGCCTAACATATAGGGAAACCGCTTCAAAACGCCTCACGCTTTTTTAAACCTTGATAAGGACTTTTGGTCGTATTACAAGAAATATAAATTAATTTCATTTGAACTATAGTAAAATCTCATTTTTCCAACATAAATACCTCATCAAATTTTTTTTAAATATTTTCTTAATTTAAAATCTTTGCCTTAATTACCCAATAGTAAAAATAAGCAAATTTTTGTGAAACGATTACTCAGAATTTACCAGTCATTTTAACGTGAAATTTGGAACATAAACATAATACCTAAATTCATTTGAAAGAAAATATATGAAAATAGATAAAATGATTATTTTATCTTTTTTCATTTATTATTTAAATGGTGCATAAAAAACTATCAAACTCTAACAAATTAGATGAATTAAACAAGATTAGTTTGTAGGAGTACCACCTTAAAGAGTTTACTGATTTTAGTTTAAAATGATAGAAACATGTTATATATTTATTTTTGCTATTTAACACATGTAATTATGATGCAAGGTCACTTTTATACTTTAATTGAAGTGCTTCAGCTGATTTTATAATTTCTGGCGCTTCTATTTCTATTAATTTGGTTGGTATCATGTAAGCAAATAAAATTTAAACAAAACACTGCAGTTCCTTTAAAAATTTTGGACCACCTACAGCTCAGCCCTCCCCCCTTTCCCTCTTTGCGTGATTTTGCTGTATTGTAGTTCCTCCACTGGACTCAATGATGACCCCAAAGCACACTTTTATAGTGAAAATACAAAACGTATTGTAAAAAAAAAAAAAAAAGAACAGAGGCAGTTTTATCCAAGCGGAAGTTCTTATTTTACTACTTTTTTTAAAAAAATACTCTAGACATTAGCCAACAAAGAGTTTCATATTTTTATAAACATTACCAAACAGATACAAACACACCTATCCCAAGAGAACAAGACAACAAACCAAAAAAGGAAATTCCTGATGCCATTAGAGATGCATCAGGAAACACATAAATAGTATTCCTGTTTAAACTCAACTACGGTCGTGTCAATACAGAAATAAAATATTTTGAGACTCATACAGTCGATTAATAGACTGAATTGTCCAGCTAAATTTGATAAGAATATTGAAGTCTGTTAGGCGCTAGAAATCATTTAATATCCTGCAGATGAAAGATGATTTTATTAATATTCAGGCTGCAGCTAAAATTTACAACTTTGCCAAAGTGCCTTAAGGTGGTCGTCTAGTAAAAAAAATATACATTTATTTTGTGCAAAGTTTATTTTATTTTTCAACATAAAGAAATTATATTTATATTACAAAAAAAAAAAAAAAAACTTTTTTTTAACGTTTTTATATGCTGAATCAGCAAAAATATTCTTTAAACACTTCTTAAAACTTCTTAAAACAAAGAGTTCTAGCTATATGTAAATTAGTTTTGCATGTGTGCAAGCAGATTATATACAAAACTAGTATGCGAACCAGTAAAAACTTATAATTATTTTTAAATTCATTATGGCAGGTGTTATATTTACATATTTGGGTAGGTATAGTACTTACATATTTGGGGAATTTAAAAAAGAGGTAAAATTTAACAAAAATTGTCCATAATTCCTAAGATACTTTAAGAATTAATTTGATTCTGGTTCACATACTAACTTATAAACAGACTTATAACTGAATAAACCTTGAAAATCTCATTCAAAAATGATTATTAGAAGCTGAATTATGTGTGTTTTAATTATGAAAAATTACAGAGAAAATTAAAAAAATTAAAAAAATATTTTCAAAATGATCCTTTAAAATAACTGCTACTCCTTCGAGGTATTTTTCTTTATCAATAAATCCTAAATTATAAATAAATCCTTAAAGATTCTGCTTCCTTAAGAAAAAAGTTTATTTTCAATTTTGGTTAAAACTTTTGTAAAAAACTGGTAAAGAAAATTGTTGCTAAGAGAGTTGCTAAAGGGAAAACTTAAAATTTGTTCTTGAAAGAAGTAAATTCTTGAAAAATATAATTGAAAAAAATGTGTAAAAGTATATATTTTCTAAAAGAGCACAAGTTATTCAAATACACAAGTAACAAAATTTTCACTTTTTTTCAAAAAATCAAAATTTTTTTACTAGACGATCACCTTAAGTTTACTTATCGAATCTTAAGCTAGGAGGGGTCCAAAACTCTATATTTTTTGTTTAACCATTATTCTAATTTAATTTTTTTAGAAAAATTTGAAAAACGATTCAATTTTTCTATTTTTTTGTGGTTGGCCTTCTACTTCTATTTAAACATTTTTAAAGATACAAAAAAAAAAAAAAAACATAAAAGAAAAATCTTTTCAGCGGTTTTTATTGCGTATAAAGTTACGCAACTTTATGTTAAAGTTCATGCAATTTAAATTTTGATTGGATAAATTTGAATTAAAATTAATATGTAAAACTTATATATGCTTAAAAAATGGCTTTTTAGGTATATATAAGCAAAAAACAAACTCCTTTAGAAAGTCTCCTTGTTGTTGATAAATTTTATCATACAAAGTTACCTTTACTCATTGATGTTCTAGCAGTTGCCTTTAAAAAAGTCAACAATAAATTATCTTTTGAAAGAGCTTGTCGAAGAGTTGAAAGTTAGTAGAAATTCATCGGACAGAGCGTAATATCTACACAATATCATATCAGGCCATTTTAAAACGTCTGCACAGTGAAATCAATAAAAATTGCTACTTAAAAGGTGTTGACAAAAACAAGCAAGGTAATAGTTTTTTAAGTAGATGTATTTCTATGAACGAATCCCTTAAAAAACTTTTTGAAATTTTCTGCTTCAATCCACAACGCTAGAGCTACACAAAAGAACACAAAAGCTAGAGAACACAAAAGCTAGAGAACACAAAAGCTAGAGAACACAAAAGCTAGAACACAAAAGCTAGAGAAGTTTTTCGGTATTTCAATGAATGCTGAAAACTACTCGTTTCTAGAAAACATGTGCGGTAGCAGAAATTCTACATGTCAAAATGTTAATAAAACTTTCCATCAAAAAGTTATCAATGACAAAAGAAAAATGGAGAAAAAGATAAGAAATGAAGCAGCAGTTTATTAGCAGTTTATATGTACGTTGATAGTGATGATAGCGAGTTTAGTGAGTTTGAAGATGAAGATGAATTTCTTGAAAAAGAATTAACAAAAAATGAATATCAGTTCTTTGAAAAAGACATTGAACCAATTAAAAAAGAGAGAGTTATGTTTGTTGATGTAAGTGAACCAAAGCAGCCATACATGATGAGATCAAAATCAAAATTAATATTTGAAGATAGTTCTTACAATCTTATGTTCCACCTAATGTGTGACAATCAAAAAACTTAGTCAAGTGATATCTATCATGCACGTGCAGAGTTAGAGGGAGAAGGATTCTCGATGAGGGAAACGCAAATTGCTCTGAAAGTAATCGGCAATTGAATTTTTAAAAGAAAATGGAAAATTCCAGGTGAAACTAACCGTATATCCAAGTACGATAAAAATAATTGTGAAGCTATTGAGAACACATTTATTGATTCTAACACACTCCCAACACACAGTGCTATACGTAAAAAACTAAAACAGATGCACGCGTATTCTCTTGACTTGATTGCAGACAGAGTTGTTCAAGCTAAAAATAGTGGCGATATAATAACTCACGCAACTAACTCTACCACTCGAAAGCATGTTGGGATCCTTGTACCTTCTGGTTTATATATTAACCGAGAATATTATTTTCCTTTGCATACATTAGCAATTGCCTCAGAAACTACAGAAAATATTACAGATGGAATAAAAACAACAAATGTTACAGGAAGCCTCAAAATACACCCCAGAAAAACTATACCAGAAGGTAGATGTTCATATGACTGACAGTACTGTTCATAATAAAGGAATATCTATAATCACAGCTGATATACTCGATAGAGAAATTCCTGCTGGTCAACTGTTTCGTACTTCACATACAACTTTAGGTTTTGACAGAACTATTGAAAAAGGTCTAGATCAAATTGAAAATGAAATGAATATGGATAACCTTTTCAAAAGCTTTCTGTTAGATATATCTATTAACAAAAGTATGGAAAGGTTATCCTTAACCTTTATTATCGTGGGTACTAAACTTGTTTGGTTCAAGTTTTATTCAAAAACCATGGAACTATCATAAGAATTTAAAGCTTTTATGCAGCGTAAAAAAAAGATATTTTTCTTTTTGAATATAAAGATGTTCAATTTGAATGTCTTTCGAAATGCTCTTCTATAGTTTGCTTTCACTGGGATGACTTTAAGGAGTTTTTAGACCAACATGAACATATTAACAAATAAAATTGCTTGTTTAGTCCAAGATTCTATGAATTTTGATTACATTATAGTTACTTTAGTCGTGGTAGCAGCTTTTGGAATGCAACTCATTTCACCGTTTTTCTGTAAAACTAAAGCGCATTCTAAACTGCAAATATTCTTTAGCAAGATGCTTACATGCTTATCTAATGATGTCATAAATGAACAATTCTTTGATTTTAAAGAGCCGTGTATTCAAGGAGTATCAAAGAGACTTTTTGAAAATCTCATTAAAGAAGAAAGAATATGGCTTAGAAGTTGTTGATGTAGTTCGAAAATATGCATCAAAGAACTTTGATGATTGCATTATTTTTGTAAATATAGTTCGGTAAAGTTTAGCTATAGTTCTTCAACACCAAATAGGAAAGCATTATGGGTTTGAAGAAAGAAAAAATGATCGATCACCTGATGAGTATTACGTTTTTAATCAAGCTGTTGGAGTCGATAAAACAGTTACAAATAATATTGAGCTTGAGCGTCAGTGTGGAACTGTGTAGCGATCAACTTAGAAAAAAATCGTTACTTTCAACAGTTTCACGTGGTAGTGATCTTAAATATTAAAACCATTTAAAAAATGAAGATTCAAATAATTTAGAACTATGTCGGAAAATGGGTCCTATTATTAGAAAAATTGAAAGTGTAGAATACAGTAGGAACCAGCGACAGATTCAACTGAGACAAAGCGGCTTAACTAAAAAAGAACAACAAGCTTTTCATCAAGCGTCCAGGAGTAATTCTATTTTAACTTGATTAAAACTACAAGGTGGCCCATTTACTAGTGGATCAGATGTCTGTGAATATATTGAAAAAGAGCAAGATCTGATAAAATGCCAAAAACGATTGAAGAATGAAGTAATTTATTTTAGAGATACAAGTAGGTCATTGCTGCGGAAATCAACTCTATTTAAAATCATGATTTTTGATAAAAATACAAAAAAAGCTCTGTCTAATGTCTATAGAAGAATATGATACTAATTTGAAGGTTCTACTTGGAAAGTCATCACAGCAATCCACAATCACCTACGATGACTTCCACAAAGTTATTTCGCACTTTCAATAGAAGTTGAAACAAATTATTATTAATATTAGACTACTTTAATGATGTATAATGTCTAATTTTTTGTGTTATTTATAACTAGGCATAGTGATTACATATTTTATTAATAAAATGAAAAAAAAATTTACCATGTGTTTTACATTGCTTATATTTGAAAATAATAATGATTTCATTTCATTTAACAGTAAATTGTTTTGTCAAAACAATTTACGTATTTTATTACGTAAATTGAAGTAGAAGACTAAATATTGATCATGAAGTAAAAACATTGTGAAATTCGAAATCAGCATAAAAAATTAATTAAGAAAAAGTGGTTAAACTACAAAAAATCTAATAAAAGTTAATTTTGGACCCCCCCCCCTTCCTCCCTATTTAAGCATTTGCAAAAATCTTAGCAATATTTTAGGTAATACAAAACTTAAGAAAATAAATATATACTTTTATAAAAAATATAACGGATAAACAGTTTCTAATATAGGTATATAAACTCTTTATAATAATATAGGTAAACTCTTTATAATAATATAGGTAAACTCTTTATACTAATATAGGTAAACTCTTTATAATAATATAGGTAAACTCTTTATAATAATATAGGTAAACTCTTTATAATAATATAGGTAAACTCTTTATAATAATATAGGTAAACTCTTTATAATAATATAGGTAAACTCTTTATAATAATATAGGTAAACTCTTTATAATAATATAGGTAAACTCTTTATAATAATATAGGTAAACTCTTTATAATAATATAGGTAAACTCTTTATAATAATATAGGTAAACTCTTTATAATAATATAGGTAAACTCTTTATAATAATATAGGTAAACTCTTTATAATAATATAGGTAAACTCTTTATAATAATATAGGTAAACTCTTTATAATAATATAGGTAAACTCTTTATAATAATATAGGTAAACTCTTTATAATAATATAGGTAAACTCTTTATAATAATATAGGTAAACTCTTTATAATAATATAGGTAAACTCTTTATAATAATATAGGTAAACTCTTTATAATAATATAGGTAAACTCTTTATAATAATATAGGTAAACTCTTTATAATAATATAGGTAAACTCTTTATAATAATATAGGTAAACTCTTTATAATAATATAGGTAAACTCTTTATAATAATATAGGTAAACTCTTTATAATAATATAGGTAAACTCTTTATAATAATATAGGTAAACTCTTTATAATAATATAGGTAAACTCTTTATAATAATATAGGTAAACTCTTTATAATAATATAGGTAAACTCTTTATAATAATATAGGTAAACTCTTTATAATAATATAGGTAAACTCTTTATAATAATATAGGTAAACTCTTTATAATAATATAGGTAAACTCTTTGAGAATGCGATGCATAATATACATTTCTTGAAAAATTTAAATTTACACTCATCAGTATGAATTTCGTGCCAATCACTTCACAACTCACGTTCTCATTGAAAAATTTAAATGCCTTTACACTCATCACCCAGTGAAAAATAAAACCGCGTCCCACATGGGTTCCGTGTGGGTTCCGTGTGGGATTGATGGAATTTACGTGGGACGGATTTTCCCATGTGGTATCCGTATGGAAATTTGTCACCTTAAACCCATGTGGGTAATCCAACATGGGTTACATGTGGGAACCATATGGTATTTACACACATGGGAAATCCCACGTGGGTTTCATGTGGGATTTGCATGGGAATTAATTTGAAAGCTGGAAACTAAAAAAAAGACTTTAAAAAAAAAACTAAATAAAAATTTTTAAATCGACATTGCATTGCGTTACGTTTATATTGTGTGAAAATATTTTATATTAATATAGAGAATGGCAAGCAAGTATGTAAAAACCACGAATAATGTTTATCTTTCTTTAAAGAAATAAGATTAAGATTTGTGCAAATAGACGTATTATTAGGATAATATAATAGTTATTTGAATATAGATCTTGAGTATATTATCTGCAAACAATTAACTGATGAATGTTCAAATGTTGTCAAAAACCAAGCATGCATGCATGGGACACTACAGTTCCCACAAAGAAATGCAGGTTTGAAAGTCAAAGAATTCCCAAATTTATTTGTTAAAAAAGAAAAAAATAGGGTGGTGGTGGTGGGGGAGATAAGTTTCTGTAACTTTTTTTATGCTCCAAAACTTTTAAATTTAGATATAATAAGGTCCTTATGACTTAAGGAACTTACAAAACTACATTGAGGAACAAAAACAGGATATTAACAGAAACTTTTCAATTTTTAATCTGGAGTATCACAATGTTAATGGGAATAAAGCCTCTGGGTCCAGTTTTCAAAGTAATATAATCTAAAGTAATGTTTATATAAAATAGTATACTTTAAAATGCATATAGTTATACATATAACTCCTGATATAGTTATACATATAACTCCTGATATAGTTATACATATAACTCCTGATATAGTTATACATATAACTCCTGATAGTTAACTATATGTATAACTAGTTATACATATAATTTGTTATAGAAACTTATTTTTTAAGGTTATGCTTGAACAAATTAATACCAATTAATTCAAATTTAAGATTTAGTTAAAGTTCAAGTTAAAGTTCTTATTTATTCATTGCTTTTGTTAATTTTATATTTATTTGTTCAAATTTGTTAATTAGTACTATTTCTTACTACAGTAAGAATGTTTATCATTGTTGAATGTGATTTTATTTGTTAATTTTATTTTCAACATATTTTGACAACACCCTTTACATTTTAAATGATGACAGCTTTACTTTTCTATTGATGTTAAATTTATTACGTTTCAATAACTCAGATTGTATCATAACTGAATTATTGTAAGCTTTGTAGGGGTTTGTTGTATATCAAATGGTGTTTTAAATAAAGTAAAAATATATATATATATATATATATATATATATATATATATATATATATATATATATATATATACATATATATATATATATATATATATATATATATATATATATATATATATATATATATATATATATATATATATATATATATATATATATATATATATATATATATATATAGTATTTAGGCTATGGGATCATGATGCCAGTAGATAGAGGGGCAGTGTGAGTTTAACAATAATTAACAATGGGAGAGAATGTTGAGACCAAAATAATGTCAATTAAAAAATTGAATTAAAAAAAAAAGTAAAACAATTTATGCTAGCTATGAGCAGGTTTTAGAGGTATTTACACCAACAATGTGGTCTAAAAACTTCTTGCTTTTGTTGCTTAAAACTGTAGAGGATCATAGGAAAAACAATTTAAATTCAGAAATTAGCTTGCTTATCTGAAAGAACAATTTGTGTCTTTTTTTTTACTTTTAGTACTGTTGAGAATAAATGTATAATTGAACCAGAAAAAAATTGATGGTATATGCATTTTTTATATTATATTAACAATTTAGATATACCATCATAATATGATAACAAAAACTGACATCATTTTCAATGAACTTGAACTTGAACTAAATCTTGAATTTGAATTAATTGGTACTAATTTGTTCAAGCATAACCTTAAAAAATAAGTTTTTATAACAATTTATATGTATAACTAGTTATACATATAGTTAACTATCAGGAGTTATATGTATAACTATATGCATTTTAAAGCATATTATTTTATTCAAACATTACTTTAGATCATACTACTTTGAATACTGGACCCAGCAACTTTATTCCCAATTACACTGTGGTACTCCAGATTAAAAATTGAAAAGTTTCTGTTAATATCCTGTTTTTGTTCCTCAATGTAGTTTGTAAGTCCCTTTAGTCATAAGGACCTTATTATATCTAAAGTTAAAAGTTTTGGAGCCTGAAAAAAGTTACAGAAACTTATCTCCCCCCTATTTTAATTTTTTTTTTTATTAAAGAAAATTTGACTTTCAAACCTGCATTTC
This sequence comes from Hydra vulgaris, assembly GCF_038396675.1. Classification (NCBI taxonomy): domain Eukaryota; kingdom Metazoa; phylum Cnidaria; class Hydrozoa; order Anthoathecata; family Hydridae; genus Hydra; species Hydra vulgaris. Next base: position 84,195,504 of record NC_088931.1, read on the forward strand.
TTTGTGGGACACTGCAGTGTCCCATGCATGCATGCTTGGTTTTTGACAACATTTGAACTTGCATCAGTCAATTGTTTGCAGATAATATACTCAAGAACTATATTCAAATATCATATGAACATGTTAGAGAATGTTCATATGATATTTGAACATCACAAATTTAATAATATTGTTGTGATATGTTATATAAATAATACCATAATAGATTATGATATGAAAATAAGATAGGATATAAAGGCAATGATCAAAGAATAAATTTACTTATAGAAATTTAGATTTTTGTTTATTAGTTTCAGAATATTATATTATGTGTGACCGCGGCCTTCTATAATAACAGGCCTTGACATCGCGCAACAAAGTTGTTAATCTGAAGGCCAATTCCTAATACTGTGTTTACATTTTCATCTTTTAACATTAGACGAAAGTTTGTGTTCGCGCTTTTTTAATAAATCTTTAAAATTTGATTGGTTTATAAATTAGATAGCGCAACTTCAAGACGATAACGTTGTAAGTTTCAAGGCGTTAACATTGTAAGGTAATAATATTGTCAAACTAACGATTAGTTTTTTTAAATGCCTTAAAAATGCCTTTGAAATGCTCTGTATCACTTTGCAAGTCGAACTATCTCAACTACAACAAAAATATCAATTTATACAACTATAACTACAATATCAATTACAACTACAACGAAGTTTATATGATTGTTTGTGTATTGACTACAAGTTGCCAAGTATAAGGACTTTAACACGATTGACTTCATAAATAGTATTTTTATGAATTTAAATCTATTGAAAAGAACTTCCATACTACTAATTGATGAGGTCTATGTCAAAGCTTCATTACTTTACCAAAGAGGTGCTTTGTTTGGTCAAGCAGTAAACTACCCTGAAAAGTTAGCTAAAACAATTTTATTATTTATGATTAAATGTCTTTTTGGAGGTCCAGAATTTATATGTAGAGCTCAACCTGTTGCAAATCTTTCCTCTGAATTTCAGTTTGCTCAATGTCAACAAATTGTCTATACAATAAATAATATTGAAAATAGTAAGACACTGGTAATAATTACTGATGGTAACCGTGTAAATCAAAGATTTTTTGAAATGTTTAAAACAGTTGATAGTAAACCATGGTTAACAACATCAGGTATATATTTATTGTATGATTATGTGCATCTACTAAAATCTTTATGAAACAATTGGTTGACAAAAAAGACTGGGGAACTTCAACTTTTGAACAAAAAAGAACTGGCTTTGGCTAAGTGGAGTGATTTAGAAACTATATATAAAACTGAGTGCAATAGTCTTTTTAAACTCTCTTAACTTACAGCTAAATCAGTTTATCCAAAACCAATAGAGAGACAATCTGTAAAGTTTTGTTCGTCTGTTTTTTGCAAAGAAACAGTAGCTGCATTAAGAACGCATCCAGAGATCGAAAATAAAGCATTTGAAGGTACTGCTGTATTTATTGAAAAATAATTTTTTTTCGAATGTTGTTAATGTCAAATCACCTGGTGCTGGCATTCGGTTTAGAAATGAATTATGCGAAGAAATCCACTCAGTTGGTGATCAACAGTTACAATTGCTACAAGATATTGCTGAACTGTCAAATTTTATGAAACCTACAGGTAAGCGTGTAAAACAGCTTATGCTAGATACTAGCAATGCAATAGCGCATTTATGTTATGGCTTTATTGATCTTGTAGAAACTTTGTTGAGTAATGGAGCAAAGTATGTCTTATTAGGTTGGTTTTCAACAGATCCGCTTGAAAAAGCTTTTTCTAAGCTTTGACAGGGATCTGGAGGTACTTACTTTATAAACGCTAAATCTGTAATTGAAAAAATTAATATTCAACTTACTAAGTTGATATTACAACTTGACATTCCTGTTGATGGTATCGATGGTCATACTTGTGACATATGTTTTAGAGATATTTCTACTGATGAAAAAGAACTTCTGGATAATATACATGATCTTGAAAGCTCAGTTAATAAATCTACATTAGTGGCTATAGTTTACATAGCTGGCTATGTGCAAAAAAGCGAATTAAAAATTTATGATGATTCTACCAATTATTATTATAAATATGGAAGTTATCTGTATAGCCTAAACAGAGGCGGACTTGAAAATCCTTCTGATGCTCTTTTCTAATGGTCAATATTTTGCTTTTTTTTTTCAAGGTGCTACTGACCCTTTATACAGAACATTTTGTGTTACTCAGTTTTAGTTCATTGCTGCTAAATATTAATTTAAAATCACAAAAAAACAATGCAGAGTATATTCTAATATTCTGCTAAAGAATTACTCACTAATTACCACTCCCAAAATACTAAAGCTATCATAATTTATGTGAAAATTAGTTTTGTAATTAATTATGCTATTTACTTGTTATGTTTTTTATTTTCAAATTAGCCTATATGTCTTTCAATATGTTTGGATTTGTAAATATTTACCCTGTTGAGATATATTGATAAAACTTTTTTTTTGCTTGAATCAACTTTTGTTGGTGTTTTTTATTGTTGGTGATTTTTATTGTTACCATTTTTAGCAAAAAAAATTAAAAATACAGTTATCTTTTTAATATATAGATATATACTTTGTTATGGTTCTGCTTGTTATTGATACTATTTAATATTACATAAATATTTTTAATGAAATTTGAAATACGAAAAATATGATTATCTTTTAACAACTTTTTGGTTTTCTTTTTGTATTTCCGTCTTTTCTAGAGATTATTATTAGAAAACATAGACTGCCATTACACCCTACCTAATATAAAAATATATCAATATAAGTAAAAGTGAAGGTTTAATCGGTCTTCAGTTTTTACGGCATTTTGCGCGATGTCAAGGCCTGTTGTTATAGAAGTCTACATCATTGAAAAAGTAGGTTTTTACATTTTTGTTTTTGTTTTTTTGTTTAACTACTTATCCTAATTGATCACTTTTTTTCAGGATTCTCCTCATGGGTTCAAGCTCATTACGCATAATATGTGTTCAATTACCCATAATACGTTAGTCATTGTAAGTAATAAATTAGGAAATAACTATTTGTGAAATATTGTAGTCATTAATGACTTCAAACTGGCTAATAATTAAAATTGCTCGACTAATAAGGTTCCTTATTAAAATTGCTCTCTTTCTCTCTCTCTGTCTCTCTCTCTGTCTCTCTCTGTCTCTCTCTCTCTCTCTCTCTCTCTATATATATATATATATATATATATATATATATATATTTATATATATTTGTATTTTTTTTTTTTTTTAGAAAATGTTTGAAGAGAGTTAGAAGATACTAAAAACCTTGGTATTATGCAAGCCGAAGCGATTTAATTAATTCAATCACAAAAAACGGCGTGTAAATCGCAAAAGAAAAAATAATTTTTTTAATATTCATTTTGGATGTATTGATTATTAGCATTTATTTTAAAATAAATTCGTTTTGCAACACGTTTTTTAATTTTATAAAATTTCGTCATAATAGTTTATGGTAAATCCCACATAGGTTATAGGTGAAAAACATCACATGTAAAAGATCAAAAATGCTACACATTTTGAATACCAAATGGGATAAAGTAGCAAATACCAGATTAAGTTAAGCCTCTCTGAAAGCTTCGATGATTAATTTTAAATTACTATTTAAGTAATTTTTAAATTAAAAGAATTTGAAAAATTATCATAGAAGCATTCGGACTTTCATTTGTCTAGTATTGACTACTTTTATACCATTTGGATTAAAATATGTGGCATTTAAGATCTATAACATGTAGTATTTTCCACCTATATCCCATGTAGGATTTACCACATAAAACCCATGTGGGATTTACCATATGAAACCCACATGGGACAAAATAATAATCCCCATATGGGTTACATATGGTAAAAACCCACGCGTATCCCATATGGGATTTACCATATGGAATCCATGTGGGATTTACCATATGAAACCCACATGGGACAAAATAATAATCCCCACATGGGTTACATATGGAAAAAATCCACGCGTATCCCATGTGCGCTTTTTCACTGGGCAGTATGAATTTCGTGCCAATCACTTCACAACTCACGTTCTCATTGAAAAATTTAAATGCCTTTACACTCATCAGTATGAATTTCGTGCCAATCACTTCACAACTCACGTTCTCATTGAAAAATTTAAATGCCTTTACACTCATCAGTATGAATTTCGTGCCAATCACTTCACAACTCACGTTCTCATTGAAAAATTTAAATGCCTTTACACTCATCAGTATGAATTTCGTGCCAATCACTTCACAACTCACGTTCTCATTGAAAAATTTAAATGCCTTTACACTCATCAGTATGAATTTCGTGCCAATCACTTCACAACTCACGTTCTCATTGAAATGACTGAATTGAATAGAGAAAAGCAAAGTTTGATAAGAATATAAAAGAGTGTCAGGCGCTAGAAGCAATATTCTGCAGATGAAAGATGTTTTATTAATATTCAGACTGCAGCTAAAATTTACAACATTGCCAAAGTTTTACTCAGGTTAAGGAATTAAAATAAACTGCCTATCATCCATTTACTGTTTCATTTAAGACAAAACATGCAGATGACTTCACCACAGTTTTCTTAGGTAAACAATCATTGAGAAAGGAGAAATCCGCATTCATGTAAACAAAATCTTGTTTTAGAACACATTCTAATATTATCTGAATAACGGTTTATAGACATTATTTACGTAAAACATTTAATAAATATATAAAACGTACAAATATATATATATTTTTTTAAAAAGATAAATAATTATGGACAAAATTTATAATAAAAACAACAACAAAAATTGAAATAAATTATTATACAACTTTTGCGTTTTGTAAATTTGTCAGCAATCAAAAGTAATAAAATCATTATTTTAAAATCAAAATACACAATAATTTTTTAAAAATGCTGTATTATATATTACCCTTAACCATTTTTTTTTTAAAAAATTTGGTAAAATGTCGATTTTGAATATTTTTTGAACTCTTGAAGTTTCAACCGCATTTTTCTTTATTTTTGCGTACTGGCATATTCAAATTCCATATCAAGTTCACACTTATCAAAGCGGTAGTGATCAGGAGAAAATAGTGGTAAATCTATTTGCTTGTCTATCAGATTTCTTGTTTAACTAATTTTAAATTTTTTGAAAAATATTTTGCACAGCAAAAAGGTATGTACCACGTGACGCTTACCAATAGTTTCCCTTTAATAAAATTACAAACCAATACGTATAATTCATCGCAATTCAACGAATACTTTACACAATTTTCTAATCTTTGAGAAGTTTTTTGCAAAATACTTAAAGTATCAATTGTTAATTTTTAGAAAAAGACAAATGATCATTAGTGTTAAAAGTCCTTTTCCTTGAACATTTTCTGCTTCACTATACACAATATCATAATCATAATGACTTATTGTAACTAGTTGAGAGTGCTACAAATAATTAAGCTTTTTACTGGGACGATTGATTGTCCGGCAGTCCTTATTCTAGACAACTTACCCAAAATCGTCACAATCCCAAAAAACCGGGACGTCTGGCAGCCCTACAAAAGAATAACATGCCGATACATGTTAAAAAAATATATACTCTTAATAAACATCGTGACGTTCAAAAACAATTATAAAACTGTCACTATTTGCGAGCGTGTGAATATATATATATATATATATATATATATATATATATATATATATATATATATATATATATATATATATGTATATATATATATATATATAATTGATTTTTTGACGAGATTAAAAAAATAACTACATGATTTTTACTACTAAAAGTTTCATGCGTTTAGCAATCATCAGGTAAAAAATACATTCTACACAACAATATATATATATATATATATATATATATATATATATATATATATATATATATATATATATATATATATATATATATATATATATATATATATATATATATATATATATATATATATATATATATGTATATATATATATATATATATATATATATATATATATATAATTGATTTTTTGACGAGATTAAAAAAATAACTACATGATTTTTACTACTAAAAGTTTCATGCGTTTAGCAATCATCAGGTAAAAAATACATTCTACACAACAATATATATATATATATATATATATATATATATATATATATATATATATATATATATATATATATATATATATATATATATATTGTTGAAATTTTCTAAAACTGTCCTCCGCGGGCCATCTTGAGGACTTGGATTAGCTTTTATGTGGTTCAACTTTAAATTTAATTTTCTGATGAATTGATTTGCTTTAGTTTAACGAGATCCAAAAGACATTGTTTTACAATAAGAACAATTATTTAATAACGATTTTTGTGCCAAATATCAGAAAATTTCAAATTTTCATCAATTCATGCAAAATATCTCAACTTCAACCGTTTTTTTTATCCGTTTCTCAAAACTATTAGTTATAACCTTTTGCACATGGAACTAATTAAAATTTAAAGTGGTTTAAGTCGAATAAACTATCAATTAACATAGAAAAAACTAAAAGGACTCTATTTCATCAGAAATCAAAAAAAAAAGTTCTGCTAAATGATGTCTCTATTAATAGAGACATCATTTAGCAGAAGATTTTTATAGATAAATATATAAGATAATGTATTATATATTGACAATATTCAAATCAAGCAATCAAAAGTTGTACTTTTCCTTGGTGTTCTCATTGATGGAAACCTCACATGGAAAAATGATGGAATTATAAAAAGATGATGGAATGTATTACAATACGAAAAGTTTTATAAATATACATGCATTAATTCAACTTAATTACTAAATTACCAAATGTCATGTAAACTATGCAAATATCTCTTGGTCTAGTGCTAAAAAGTTCAATTAATTTTTAAATGGTTTGAAAAACTTTTTTATTATATGTTGTTTATTATGTTCGTTTTTAAAACTCATTTCTTTGTTTACTTCCATGACTTCTTTCTTTAGTGATGATTTTTATTTTTTTACTTTTCCCTGGGTTTTCCGAATATTTGTATAATTCTTTATTAATCTCTTTTTTGATTTAATTTGTACTTATTTAGTAAAAAGCTTTAAAAAAATTCACGAAAGCGCAATGAAGTAAGTCAAAGGTAATATAGAACAAAGTTTGAAATAGAATGTTTTAATTTCAAACTTGGTTTTATTACCTTTGACTTATACTCCATTACGCTTTCATAATTCGAAATACAATGCATTTATTTTCGTAAATACAAATTGTATTAAGAATTAATTTCGTAACGAAAGCAATTTGTTTTTACTTTCGTAAATACAAATTGCTTTCTTTAAGTAACGGGTGATGCGGAAGTTATCGGACAAAATAAAAACGTCAATGACTTATTTATAAATAAAAAAAAACAACTACTATTATATTTTTTTTAAATAAAGCATTTATCTTTTAATAAAAATATATTATTTTTTATATGAAAAAACACCACCATCTGCAATTGATCTCAATTTTGCTCTGACGCCTTTCATATGCGACTGTAAAAAGTTTAAATCAATTTCTTGTAGTTTTAGTTTAATGCGATCAATCAAAACTTGCTCTGTTGAAGCTTGCCAATCTCCCTCGTAAACCTTCTGTGCCAAATGTCCCCAAAAATGTTCAATTGGTCGTGCTTGAGGCACATTTGGGGGATTGGATTCTTTATCAACGTAATAGACATATTGGTCCATCCATTTTAGAGAATCTTTAGAATAATGAGAACTTGCTAAATCTGGCCAAAATAAATAGTTAAAGTCTCCATGATATTTGTGAATAAATTGAAGAAGTCGTTTTTCTAAACATTCATTAATATAGATTGATGAATTGATCGCTACAGCCTTGGAAGTGCAAAACAATGGCTCGGACATACCACGGTCAGATATGGCTATCCACATTAATAATTTTTTAGGAAATTTCTCTTTTCCTATAAAAAGAACACTTTCTGGGCATGTCTTTTTGTTGTTTGTGTAGTATCCAGAATTTCCAGGCATGTTGTCCCCTGCAAAACAAAAGTATTTTTCGTCATCGATGACTAGAAGCGATTTTGTGTTATAGAGTTGGTTAACTAGTTTCCTGCTTCTTTTCTTTGCCTTTATTTGTTGTTCTATAGTGTATTTTGGAGTCTTTTCACGTTTTCTATATTTAATAATCATTTTTTTTAACTGAAGACCAATTGTCGATTGATTTACACCGAATTTAATACCTATTTTTCTTTGACTGACCCCTTTTCGATTGTTGACAAGTCTCGTTAATTCGGCTTTCTTTTCTCTAGTCCAGGATGTCGGACGACCAGGGTGCTTTCTATCAGAAAACGATTGAACAGTTTCAAGTGTTTTTAGGTTATCGTATATAGTACTTCGAGCAAGTCCTTCCTTTTCAAAATGATTTACGATTTTTTTTTTTATATTAGTTTATTTACAAAAAACATTTTTAGTCGCTTTCGAAAAGATTCTCGTTCAGCTGCATTTAACCTCATTTTAATTAATTGTGTTTCAAATAATAAAGTTTATATTTTATAGAACGTTTATGCCTACGCATAAAACCACAAAAACTAATTATTATGCTCAAATAATGAAATTAGGATTTGTCCGATAACTTCCGCATCACCCGTTAGTTTAATTTTTTTGAAGTTGCCGGTAGTTAAACTTTTTTTGAGAGTTACCACCAATGAGATTTGTTAAAAGCACGGCTACTTTATTTGAGGTATTGAATATCCAGTTAACCCAGTAAGTTATATTCAGGTAAGTTATATCCAGTCAAACCAGTTCGTTGTATTTAATTTTTTTATTATTAAAGGCGGGTGGAAAATATAAAACCAAACTGTTTTATATTTTCAAAACTTCAACCTTTTGGTTGAATTGGAACTTCACTAGTAAACATGTAAATAGATTTTTTTTTTAACTTGAATTTTCTAAATAGTTCTTAGGTTTTTCTTTTTTTACTATATCATAAATTTCGTTAAATTGGACATTGCGGGGTCACTCCAACCACTGCCTATTTATATAAAGAAAAAAAAAAGACACTTTTTTTTAAAAAGTATTTTATACGTCACTTTTGAAGCAACAAACCATCGAGAAATTGTTACAAATATTTTCATAGGAACAAAACAACAATATTTTTATATTGACTCTCAAAAAATTAAAAAAAAAAACAAGAAAAAGATGGAAAAGAAATATAGAAAATTTTATTTAGAAAATAGAAAGAAATATATAGAAGATTGAATAAAAAAAATCACCAAGTTTTAAAATATTATCAAAGTCATTTAATATTATTATTTTTATTACGTATTATATATTATGATATCGAATTCTGGAAAGAAATAGCACATAACATTTTAAAAAGTAGACATCAAAAAGAGTTAACCATATAAAAAATAAAAAACTTTTTTTAGTATTTTAACAAATTATCTGTTTTAATACATTTATTAAATGTTAGGCTCAACAAATTATATTAAGCATAGTTAATGCAAAGATAAGTAAAGTAAAATAATTAAAAAACAACTTGTTTTAAAAAACAAAACAAGCCTTTATGTTAATAATAACGCAGATCTAGAGAGTTATAACTGCATATATTGATAATTTTAAAACAAATTAATATTAAAAAAATAAATAAAAAATAACAACATTTAAAAAGAACTTTATTATTAGTTTCTAATAACATTTAATTATTCAATCCTCGTGACACAAATTCAACTCGTGACACAAAATCAACCTAAAATAAATTATTTTGAATGCAAAAATATATAAAAAAGCAAATAAAAAATTTAAAAAGAAAAAGAAAAAAAAGACAAACCACGTTGTTGTTCTGTGCAATGTTATCAGCAAAGGCTGAGCCAACAAAACGACGAAAGTAGTTAAAAACATTTGTTCCAAAACTCTTTGTTTCAGTAATTACTCGTTTACTGATATTCAAAAGCACAATAAAATCATCTGCATCTCTATTCTCTCCAATCAAATCGTTTAAGTAAACAGCAAACAATTCGTAGTCGAGCTCTGGACTACTTGTTATATAATTAACAAGGCTCCTTTCAACACCCAAATAAAACTGCTAAAAAAAATGTATTAGTTGTGGAATATCTTTTATCTGCAATAAATAGATTAAAATAATGGGTGATTTGATCATTGATTCAATTCAATGAATGATTAAAAATGTACTTTGTCCGTCTCACTCTATGGACTATCCAATTTTAAATACTAATTAGTTTTGAGTTTTGTTGCTCAGGTAAGTGGCATTAAAAATTGTCACTAGACAAACAAATGAAGATGAAAATGAGCAGATGCTAAATTTAACAATTTGTTTTAACAAGATATTTGTATTAAAACAAATTTAACAAATTTGTTTTAATACAAATATCTTGCAATAATACCAAAAACAGCACTATTGATGATTATTTGAAAGGCCTCTAGTGCTAATAGTTTTAATATATAAAAAAATATTTTGTATTAGTATTTTTTTTGGTAATTATATTTTTTTTAATAAAAACATTTTGAGAAAAAAAGTTTATTGGATTTTCTATTTGTTTCACTGTTTTGATTATTTTTGAATTCATCAGGTTGGCAAAAAAAGTTTGATACAAAGGTCTTGCCATAAAACATAGAAACGAGGTCTGCAAAAAATTGCCAACCTTAAACACTTTTAGGTCAGCAGTTAGGCTGACATTGGGGAATGTTGACTTTAATTTTAAGGGCTGTGTGTATTTGTAATTGACAAATATAAAAGAAAAACAATTTACAAATACATTAAAAACTTTTGCTTTTAAGGTGTTGTAATTTAAGTACTGCGTTGTAATTAAATTTAAATTTAAATCGCATTAAACTAATTTAAAATAATTAATATTCTATTTGGTATTTGAAAAAAAAAAATTCTTATTAATTATTTCTTTAAACAATCTTATATTTACATAACTTTTTGTTTGTTTATCACAATTTATTTATTTTAATTTATACATATTTAATATAGTATTTTTAACAAAGATTATAAACAATTCAAAGATAGATTTTATCCGTTTTTTATTTAGCAAGTTCATAAATGTATCATGTCAAAACCTTATATGATTTTAAGAAAAAAATTTCTTTAATAAAAATTGCAAAACTATTTTACGTTCCTTTGAAACTAAATTTTACATTCAATGTGTTACTATTTTACATTCCTTGAAAACTAAATTAAAATTTTTAAAATCATATTTAATTTAAAGTCTTGATAAAAAAAAAAAAATTTTTTTTCTTTATAATATTCACAGTTAAATTAAAATGCTTTTTTTTACAACTTAATATTTTCTGAAAGTCACATAAACGATATTAAAAGATAATTTTAATATTCCAAATAAAAAAGTTTTTGCTTAACATAAAACTACTGAACGTGTACATATAATGTATGCAAAAAATAAAGGCCTGTACGTAAAATATTTAGTACGTAAAATAAAGGCCTCTCAAAGCATTTTTTTTGTGTGACAAATTTAGTTCTATTACTTTATCTATGAATTCTTAAATAAAATTTGTACAAAAATAAAATAATATTTTTGTTCAAACGATAAAACTTTTTAGTTTTTATTGAGTATTTTTTTAAATGTTTAAACGCTCATACAATTTTCTTATGTTCTAACCAATAATGTAAACAAATGATAAAAAAAAACACTTTCAAAATATATTTTTATTATTAATTTGGATAGTTACTTTTCTTTTTATAGAATTCTTGAATTAAACTAGAACTGCGGATAAGAGTCAATAGTTGCTCTTTGGAGTTTTTTTTTTTTTTGTAAATTCACCTGCCCAAGGCCTGTGAATGTGGTTATAACCCTCTCTCAACTCAATAACTCTGAAACACGAACCTTGAGGAACAAGGCCGCTGCGCAAAGAAACAAGTTGAGTGCGGTACTACCAGGGACTTTATTACATTAAAAGGTTATTCTTAGTCGCCCTTCACAAAATTTGGTCATCTGGTACTGTCGGGCAAACATGAGTCTACACCTCTGATATATATTAATGTGCCTTAGAACCTTGTTTAGATAAAAAATCACTCAGTCTTTTTAATGTACTGTAGCTTTTGTGATTAATTAAATTAATTCAAGTCTAACTTAAGCTCAATTGTCCAATTATTATTTTTTTAAATTTTATTGCGGAAAAACTACAGTTTTTTATAAAAAATAAAAAACATGAACTTTTATAAGTTTATAATAGGTAATGAACCCATTAAATAGATAATGTACTAAATATTGAACCATTAAAGGTAAGATAACCACTGCACATAATAGTAATAATACAATACTGTTGAGATTTGATGCCATAAAATTTATTACAGACAAAATGAGAAAATCAAAAATACTTAAGTCTAGCTTAGCTTTAAATAAGTTAATATTTTTAACTTCTATTGTTTCAAATGGTAATCTATTCCAGAATTTGACCTAATGGTTTGTAAAAAAACAACTCATGATTATGATTTAAGTAATTCTTTTAAATGATGATTATTAGCTCGAATATTTGAAGATGGGCTTGAAACATTTAACAAGCATGGGTGCTTTGGTGGTATTTTCCAAGTTATTTTCTCAACATTATGATACATTTATACACTTTTATAAGATCACTTTATATTCTTCAGTGTTTTAAGGATGTCAATTTTATTATTTTTAGTACTTTGTTGTATAAGAAATGACGCAACTCTGGTACAGATTCTGTTACTTGTTTTTCTATTCTTTAATTTTTTTTATTTTTTAAACATCTTTGCTTCCAACAAAGCTGCAAGCAACCACTAATTAAAGTTGGAAGTTACTGGAAGAGAAAAGATGAAGATTGTAGAGCAAGATAACGATTGACGGATGACTTAAAGGATCGCAAATTATATGAATCAGGAAAGCAAGATGAATGAACCAAATTCCAAAGAACTGATGTTCAAGGAAAAAAACTAGACGAATAAGAGTTTTTGGAGCACTTAGGAATAGTCACAGAAAAAGGATGAGACCTAATTCAATGACGAGTAACTCGAGAATGAATTTTAGTAGATGGCACAAGAGACGCTAGCTCTTTAGAGCAGTGCCCATTATAGTATTTGTAGAAAAGAGATAGAGAAGCAACATTACAACGATATGATAATGGTTGGAGGTTGGCTGCAAGAGCAGGTCCAACTATGTTTACAATGCGTTTTCGCACCTTGTCTAAAAGAGAAAGAGCATCATTAGAAGATGCATCCCAGATATGGGAACAGTTTTCCATAAAAGACTTGAGATTTATAGAGATAGAAAATAGAATCTAAAGTAAGAAAGGTGCACACACATGTATACATAGTTTTTAAGCTTCAATTAGGTCATGCCCTCTACTCATTCTTTATTTAGCCTGTTGTAGACACCATCAAGACTAATACAAGTAAGTTAGTAGTAATTTTTTAATTATATTATCTAAAATATAATGGAACGCAATATACATAATATAAATATAATAATACAATATTGCAATAACACAATAACATAATCTTCCACCCATTTAATAGATATTTATATATATTTTTTGACTTGTTTAAGTTTTGAAGGCAATCTTCTAGTACAATGTAGACGTTTAGTGTTAACTAGTTTTGAGTAGTAATGATGTTAGGATATGGATTAACGGGTGGTGTAATATTGGTATTTGTAGTTGTTTTATTTGTAGAAGGTAAATCATTAGTAGCAGATGGAAGATGGCAATCAATTGGTGATATCAGGTTACTTTAATCAGGTTTAAAGTTATTGCTAGTGTTTGTAACTGTTGAACTATCTTTTTTGAGTGAAATCGATGTCTCAAAGGTTTCTGGTGGTTGGAGTGGCACATGGTGCTAAATGTTGTGTTGATACAATTTCAACTCTGCCATTCATATATTTTATACGTGCATAGTGTGGTGATATAGTTTTAAGCAAAGTGACTGGTTCTAAGTGGGTCTCCTTTCAATCGGAGGTGATTTTTATGTAGGAAAGTATCTTCTTAATTCTACTAGGAAGTCAAGTAGATCAACACCAGAAAAAGTTGAGCATTTGAAACCCATCAGCCTGTTGTGTGGGCTAGAATTTGTTGAAGTGCATAGTATTGAATAGAGGATAGAGCTGCCAGGCTTGGTCGGGAAGTGGGAGCGATCGCTCTTAATAACTGACCACGGGAATAATATTTAGTTGCGAAAAACTGGCCAGATTTTTTAGTCATTTTGAGAATATTTCAAAAAACAAAACAAAAAAAGCGCAAAAAAGATTAATTGGACTGATGAGAGACAATTACAAAAAAGAAAAAAAAACTAGAAAAAGAAAATAACTTTTAACGCGAAAAAACTTAACGCAAAATAAATTACGCTTAGAACAAATATTTTCGAAACATTGCTCTTTTATAATTTTTTTATAAAATTAAGCAACATTTTTTATATAAAGTAACATCTTACGATTGCTTAATAAGGAAACAAATGTTCTTTTATTTATTAAAGAGTTTAATATAATTTTTATTTATGTGCTTGTGTCTTATATCCAGTGGTGGATTAAGAAGGGTTGGGGTTAAAGGGAGCTATAGCCCCAAGCCCCGCAATAGTCGAGGGGATATTTTTAAAAATCATTATAATGTTGTGGCACATAAAAAGACTTTCAATATAAAAATAGCCCTCGGCCCCAAAAAGTCTAACAAGATTCTAATAAAACTAACGGTAGCTTTAGTTTTATTTTAGCTAAATTATTTTATAAATAAAAAAGTTAATTTTTTTAATAACAACTTTATGCTTTGTGTGAAAATTTTAACATATTTGAAACAATTCTTCTTAGTAAGATGAACAAATCGAATAATTAAATCATTGAGTTACTGTAGAAATTAAATTAATTAGATAGAAATCAACTAAAAAGGTTAAAAGTACCTTATGAAGAAGAAGCGGAACTGCTTCACAATATTGCTGATGATGTATAGTGAGTGGGTTATTTAATTTTAGTTCGTATTTAAAACAGAAAAAAGTAGCTGTAAGTATAACTAGTTTGTAAGAATGGCAACTGAAGCGAAAATATTTAGAGCTAGTAAACCAATATCTAAAAACTTAAAAACTTTACTTTATATCTAATAACTTTCTAAATATATATATAGCGCTAGTTACTTTGTATGCATGTTTGTGTAACCAGAAACTTCTTTTACGTTTATTTCATAATTAGTTTTATTAACTTCGATGATTATTAACAATTTCATTGAAAAAGCAATTATTGTTGAAAGTCTTTTTGTTTACAAAATAAATCGTAAAAATTGCTTCAAAAGAATACATTAGAATAAAAAACAGATACACAAAATTACATTTACATAAAAAATACATACTTTTTAAATAAAAAATAAGAATATATTAATAAAAATCAACAATACATAACTTTCAAAATTAAAAAAAATATATATTTAAAACATTTATTTTTGTAAACAATTAATTATAGTTTAAAAGATTTACAGCTTTGCAGATATGGCTTCGAGAATGAGCCATAGTATTAAAGTATTAGTTCGTTTGATATATGCTTATAAAAGAATTTATGCTAGAAATATCAACAAATTTCGAATAATACAATTTTTAAAACAATTCAACAGAAAACTCTAGAACTTTATTTCGCTTAGTCAGCGTATTTTTTGAATTAATAGAATTAGTTTGTTCGTAGATTTGGTGGGTTTTTAGTGTTTGCAAATATTCTTTTTATTCTTCTGCACCAAGATGTTTTGAGAACATTCAAGTTAATTTATGCTTCTATGTATGTCTGTAAAACAAAAACTTTTTGTTTTTACATACATAAACTTAAATGTTTTCAAAACGACTACACCTGGCTAGTTTTTTGCAACTAAATATTATTTCCGTGGTCAGTAATCAAAAGCAATTGCTCCCGCTTCCCAACCAAGCCTGAGCTGCGAGCAGTACCAGTTCCCAGTCAGTTTTTTATAATTCAAAACTTCGTAAAGCCAACTTTATTGATTTCATGATTGTGGAATTTAGTCTTTTGCATTGCCTGTTCCCTTGTGGTCAATATGATGTTGCTGACATTGTTGCCTATAAGAAAGTTTTTCAGTTTACTTCGTTCAAAACAAAAGAGTACCACAATCGGAGTGAATGCAGGCAGGGTGCCAAAGAGAGAAAATATTTCTAAAAGATATTTTATTACTGTATCAGAGGTGATTTGGGAGCAAGGGAATGCAAATGGGTATCTGGAATACTCATCAATTATGACTAAAAGGTATTGTTCGCTGTTTTTGAGGGAAGAGGGTCAACAAAATCCATAGTGAGTCTTTTCCATGGTATAGTAAAGGAGATGAGTTGACCAGATCGCATTTGAAAAAATTTTGGTTTGAGCTCCCAGCATACCTAACAGCCAGAAATTATGTCTCTAATTTCACGATAACGTAGGGTAAATTCTGTGTCTTGCATAGTGTTACTCTCGAGTGGGATAGTTTGATATGTAGTTGCTGTAATGTACTAACTAATTGGTATTTATGGCAAGATATCTAATGAGTACATCTGCTGCAATATTTTCCAGATTTATATGAATTATTGAACCGATATTCAGATAGTTCTAATCTTGTAAGTTTGTCACATTTTATTTTGTAAGTTTGTCATCTTGTAAGTTTGTCACTTTTTATTTTGGAAATTTGTCCTGGATTAAAAAAGGATACAACTTTTTGATCTGTTAAAATATCGGAGTAGAAAACAATAGATGTCTCCATTGATGACAACATTCCATAACAGCCATTGCTTCTTGTTCTATGACAGACTGATGACTTTCAGGCCTCGATAGGACTCTGGAGCAGAATGCAATAGGTCTTCCTTCTTGACTTAGCATTCCACCAATAGCAGTTTAAAAAGTGTCAGTTTCGATTTTAAGTGGAATATTTGGGTAAGGTATCTCTAAAGACGCAGTGGTTAGTTGGTCTTTTAGTTGTTTAATGGCAGAGATAGCTTTATCTGAAAATGGGATATTTTTGCTAATTGAGTGACAAGAATTAGATAGAATGGTAGTTAGATTGGTGCAGTTAGGGATCCAATTAGCTTAGTATGCAAAGAAGCCTATCAAGCTGTTAAATTGTTTAATGTTAGTTGGAATAGGATATTATTGTAATGCCTGGAACCTTTCAGGATCTGGTTTCAACATTATGTTTTCTATTAGGTGCCCAAGAAAACAGAGTGAGGTTTGAGAAAACTTACACTTTTTATTGTTCATTTTCATTCCAAAATCGTTTGCTTGTATTTTAAATGCTGTGAGGTTTTTGTTGTGTCCTTCTTGATTAGATCCACATATAATATCATCTTGATAAGGGTGTTTTGTAGTTTGTATTTTGAGACAAAATCATCGATGATGCGTTGAAAGATGGCTACTGCATTTGTACATCCAAATAAGATTTTTTTAAATTCATACAATTTTCCATTAGCTTCAAAGGCGGTCAATGAATAATCTTTCTTTTTTAGTGGGATTTGGTGGTAAGCATTTTTTAGGTCTATTTTACTGAATATACTGTTTATAGCTACCATATTTAGTAGTTCATCTATTCTAGGACATGGGTAAGAATCCAGAGGAATATGTATATTGACGGTGTTAGAGAAGTCCATTACTAGACGAGGTTTTTTTGATAGGTTTGTAACAAAGCATTGGGCTCTACAGGGGTTTTGACTGATTTGTTTAACATCATTATTTAAGATCCAAGTAATTTCACTATTAATAAAGTCTGCATTCAGACTGTGTCATTATGAAGATGTTGCGACATCTTCATAATGACACAGTGTTTATTTAAAATGCTTATACTGATAAGAGGTGATACAGCTGTTTTACAACAAAAAATTTAGTTGAATAGTGGTTTCCTATTATTAAGGTACTGTCATAATGGCCAATTATATTTGTGCGAGTTAATTATCTGCAAGACAGATTGATTTCTGATATTTGTGTTAAAGTTGAAGAGTATTTTGGAATATTTTATGATACATTGTATTAATATGATAATATAATAAAATTGTTGCAGACCTGATCAAGACTAATACAAGTTAGTAGAAAGGTTTTTATTACATTATCTAAAATATAAAGGAACGCAATATACATAATATAAATATAATAACACAATATTGCAATAACACAATACAATATCACATAGGCTTAGCTGTTTCATATTACCTTTCTATTCTTGTACGTGTTTTTATCCCCAATCTTTTAGTGCTTTGTAATTTTGGATATCTGTTGCTTTTCACATTCGGCTCAGCACATTTAGTTCTCCCATCCCATCCCTCTTGGTCTACTATGTTATTGGTGAACAATTATTAATAATAATAATTATTAATTGTTATGCAATTATTAATAATAATTGTTAATAATTTTTTATGTATATTTCACTAATAACATAGTAGACCAAAAGGGAGGGGACAGGTAGAAAAACAAAAATAATTTGGGAAGAAGTGGGATTCGTTCCATAGACATTTGGCGTATGAAGTAAACGCCTTATCCAAATAAGCTAAAAGTGTGTATACTTATGGAACAAATAAGTATAAATATATATTATAAAAAGTTATACATAAAAGTATACGCATAAATTACATTAATATAAACAAACTTGCAAATGGCTGTGACCAAGTTGTCTTAAATAAAATACTCAGGCGTGGACATACAAGACTAAAAACAGCAAGCGTTTCCTGGTAAGGTTTGTATTGCGAATTCTAAATGCGGATGAATAAAACTGCAATACAGCAACTTTATTAGTTCACTTTATACTTTAATGATTTTAATATTATATGTTAATATAATATGATATCATATGAGGATATTATTTGGAAAATGCATATACTAAAATTTTATAAAATTATTTAAATTTTGAAAAAGTGTTTAAAATAGTTTTCTTGTTTATGATACGCTAATTTAATTGCTATTAAAAGCGAAAAGTTTGAAAGTGAAAAGAAGTTAAAGCGAAAAGTTTGAAAGCAAAAAGAAGTTAAAGCGAAAAGTTTGAAAGCAAAAAGAAGTTAAAGCGAAAAGTTTGAAAGCAAAAAGAAGTTAAAGCGAAAAGTTTAAAAGCAAAAAGAAGTGAAAGCGAAAAGTTTGAAAGCAAAAAGAAGTTAAAGCGAAAAGTTTGAAAGCAAAAAGAAGTTAAAGCGAAAAGTTTGAAAGCAAAAAGAAGTTAAAGCGAAAAGTTTGAAAGCAAAAAGAAGTGAAAGCGAAAAGTTTGAAAGCAAAAAGAAGTGAAAGCAAAAAGAAGTGAAAGCGAAAAGTTTGAAAGCAAAAAGAAGTGAAAGCGAAAAGTTTGAAAGCAAAAAGAAGTGAAAGCGAAAAGTTTGAAAGCAAAAAGAAGTGAAAGCGAAAAGTTTGAAAGCAAAAAGAAGTTAAAGCGAAAAGTTTGAAAGCAAAAAGAAGTTAAAGCGAAAAGTTTGAAAGCAAAAAGAAGTTAAAGCGAAAAGTTTGAAAGCAAAAAGAAGTTAAAGCGAAAAGTTTGAAAGCAAAAAGAAGTGAAAGCGAAAAGTTTGAAAGCAAAAAGAAGTTAAAGCGAAAAGTTTGAAAGCAAAAAGAAGTTAAAGCGAAAAGTTTGAAAGCAAAAAGAAGTTAAAGCGAAAAGTTTGAAAGCAAAAAGAAGTGAAAGCGAAAAGTTTGAAAGCAAAAAGAAGTGAAAGCAAAAAGAAGTGAAAGCGAAAAGTTTGAAAGCAAAAAGAAGTGAAAGCGAAAAGTTTGAAAGCAAAAAGAAGTTAAAGCGAAAAGTTTGAAAGCAAAAAGAAGTTAAAGCGAAAAGTTTGAAAGCAAAAAGAAGTTAAAGCGAAAAGTTTGAAAGCAAAAAGAAGTGAAAGCGAAAAGTTTGAAAGCAAAAAGAAGTGAAAGCAAAAAGAAGTGAAAGCGAAAAGTTTGAAAGCAAAAAGAAGTGAAAGCGAAAAGTTTGAAAGCAAAAAGAAGTGAAAGCGAAAAGTTTGAAAGCAAAAAGAAGTGAAAGCGAAAAGTTTGAAAGCAAAAAGAAGTGAAAGCGAAAAGTTTGAAAGCAAAAAGAAGTGAAAGCGAAAAGTTTGAAAGCAAAAAGAAGTGAAAGCGAAAAGTTTGAAAGCAAAAAGAAGTTAAAGCGAAAAGTTTGAAAGTGAAAAGAAGTGAAAAATTTTTTCTTTGATCCTTTTATTTTTTAATACTTGGTTTTTATCTTTGTTTTAAAAACGCTCCAATAAATTTATTTTTTATCAATATAATTCAATAATTAAAAATTAATAATTTATTAATACTTTTATATTATTAATTCTTCTACTTATAATATATTCAAGTATATACTAAATTTATCGTTGTTAAAACTTTTATCTAAAAACTATTACATATTAATAGAAACTAGCAATTTTTCAGCTTTAATATCCCTGAACTCATTAATTCGCCTTCTTAAAGTATTGTATGCAGCGTATGAAACATATATGTAACGATGTAAACTATAATCATTAAGTTTTTTGCTTCACTTATTTAAATTAATTTTATTTTATCAATGACGAAAATCATTTTTTCTTAAATGATTGAAGCTCTTATTTTATTACTATTTCAATATAAAAATTTTATATATTATTTTATTAATTATATAATTATATATAATAAATTATGTCTTTAACTATGAACAGTTTTTCTTACACCTGCACTTAGTCATTTATTTTATTTTTCTCTAAATCTTTTTATTTATTTTCTCATAAGTTTTGCTGCAAATTGCAAATAAATGAATGGTTTATAGATAAATTAAAAATTACTAATTGAGCACTTGCTCTTTTTTTTATTATAACAGGATTATTAAAAATATATATATTTATTAAAAATCTCATTTTATGTAAATTTAATAATTTTTATAGTGTTCCATTAAACAAATTGATTGATGTTTTAAAATTTAATTTTTAAAATTTGTTTTATTAAACAAATTGTTTAATACTAAGAAGACAAATGTTAAAAACAATTTAAAGTATCAAGTATTCAGTTTAAATAGATCTGCAAACAAGAGTTAGTAACATTATTATGAACTAATTAACACTAGCAGTTTTTAAAACAGTTTTAATGAGCAAGAGATAAAAAATGTGCGAAAGTTTTGCTTCTTTAACTTAAGAGATTTATTTCATTATTATTTGAAATCATTATATGTAATTAAGAACATAATCTCAACTGTACTTTTTTTTCACTTAACCTTTTCTTTTTCGCTCAGCTTTTCCCACCATTTGCGAAGACATTGCAATGAAATGAATTATTTTTAAATAAATTAAAAGTTATCAATTGCCTGCTGGTGCTTTTAAAAAAAGCATTGATTTAATTTAAAATTGTTCTTATTAAAATAATTTTATTCTTTACCTTCAAGCATTAACTTATTTTAGTATTTATAAAGTTTTTTCAAGAAGAACTATTACTAAGATTTAAACAAAGAAAAAAGAAAAATTTTGACCATTCAAAAAAACAAACAATTGACCACCAATTCCTTGACACCAATTGACCTCATTTTTCCTAATTCCGAGGGTTGATATATATATATATATATATATATATATATATATATATATATATATATATATATATATATATATATATATATATATATATAAAACATTTGTAATTAAATATAATAAATAAAATTTTAGCTATCAAATTCAAACCATCAATCAATGTACTTACTAGATTAAATCAGATTAAATAAAACTTTAACTATCAAATTCAAACCCTCAATCAATGTATGAACTAAATTAAATTAGATTAAATAAAACTTGAACTATCAAATTCAAACCCTCAATCAATGTATGTACTAGATTAAATCAAATTAAATAAAACTTGAACAAACATAAATAAATTTAGACAAACTTAAATAAAATTTAAATATTTGAACTTGAACTATTTTAAATTAAAGATCATAGATATGCAAATATGAACATACAAACTATTGGTTATAAAAACTTAGATTCCCATCTAGTATATATGCACACCATGTACACCCATTGCTCAAACTTGTTTTTATCAAAACTAACCACGACCCAAATCAGGTTTCAGTTGTTTACTTATTGCAGTCAAGTCAAAATTATAAAAAAAATTTACATACATAAAAAGTAAATAAAATTTATTTTACTATACCTTGTTTTTTTTCACATATTCTTCTTGAATTTCATCTCCAACACATGCTAACTTAATAGCAACTTCTTTAATTTGTTCTTGAGTAGGTCCTACTTGAGTAGGTGTAGAAGATTGATACTCAACAACTTCATAAGGCATTGAGCAACGCTTAAAATGTCGTTGTTCTCCAACATCAGAGTGGTGATCAAAATCATCAGATTTCAAAAGATTTCCAACAAGATAATTTTCATCATAAGCTCCAGAAGATCGCGATAAAATTGGAGTCAATCCAGCAATCTCACTCATATTCCCAGATTTTAGAGTTTTTCCTGCATCTCTTTGAAGTTGAGAATTATAAGGAACGCGATGAACTACAATAATAATTGTTTATAAAAATAAAAACCGTTTATCAAACTTTTTAATAAAATGTTAACAATAAATTCCATTTGAAAACATCCAGTATGCAACTTAGATTTTGCTGATTTTTACACAACTCAAAGATTTTAATAAGTTATGAACATTCTCAAAATTTTATCATCTAATTCCAAATGGTTTCAAAGATATGACAAACTTTTCCTTGAACCAACAAAAATCTGCCATTTAAAAAAATGGTTTTGATCATTGTTTCTGTTTAGTGAGCAATGGAAAGTTGAAAATGTGTACACTTATATATTTTGAGGCAAGAAATCCAATAAAACAACTTATAATATTTAAAAGTAAACAAAACACTTGTAATTTTTACCTTTATCGCAATTTTACTGGGATGAATTTAATTACAAAAATGCCAATGTAGCTCAGTTGTTTTTTTTAAGATACCCTCCTGAATAGTTTAGTTATAGTTGTTACAAAGAATTGGGGAGTGGTCTTTTCTTAAACGGAAAAAAAAAATTCCACCCCCTCCTTCTTTTTCCATTTCAATGCATTTTTTACATTTGGATAAAAAATTTTTGTTTAATATTTCTAAGAATTTTATTAAATTTTTATTACTTAACTAAACAAAATTGACTTACTAAATTAATTGTAATGAATAATAAACAGTCACTTTTTTATTGACAAGTGGCCAACATTTGGTTGAGACAATTATTGGTAAAAACATCAATATTTAATAAAGTTGTTTATCATCACTTTCTGCATCTACCTTTGATTTTTTACCTAAAAATATTTTAAAGAAAATAGTTCTCATAGCAATAGGGGAGGGAGTTCCAGTTAGGCAACATAATCCAATAGTGGTAAGGGTAATTTGGTAATTCAGAAGGTTGTGTTTCTAATTTTGCGCTATCCTTTTAAATTTGAATTAAAAGTATTATTTTAATAGGTCAGGGGTGTACTCTCATGATTGTGGCATTCCTGTGGCACAGGACAACTTGTTTTCACCAAGGATAACTAAAATTTTTAAAAAATACCTGTCAGTAGCCCGGCAGGAGGACCAGACAGTTTGTTACTTACAAAAGTGTATTTATTAATAAAACTGTATTTTGATCTGTAAAGATTTTATTCCTTGCGGTTATTTAAAAGAAAACTTAAAAACCATTTAAAGTAGCATACACTTTGTTTAACAATGAGTACACTACGGTGCGTTATTTAATTTTACCAAACTTAATAAAAAAAACTACTGTCTTTTTAAATGTTGTTTTTGCACTTTGAAGCGTGCTTCTTTACAATTTAAATGAGTTTTAAAATTACATTTTCTTTCATTTCCAAATGCTATTGTATCGTTTTTTAAATCTTAAAGTCGCATTTTGAATCACGTGAATGGGCAGTTGAATCATTAATAACACTGAATCTCTTTTGCTTTTCATTAGTATAATATATTTTTTTTAACTTTGCCAAACAAAACTAACAAAATAAAAAACATTATTATGATGCACATGAAAAATCATTATTAGAATGCAATTTATGATGCACATGGAAATCTTTTTTTTCTTAAAAAAAAAAAAAAAAAGTCCTAGTGTAATGAAAAATGTTCAAAACATAAAAAACATTTTAAAATATTCAACTAAATTAAATTTGATTGAAGATTGAGAGAGAATAGAAAATTTTTCTGTATATAAAATGTTTCTTTACAGTTTTAGCTTTAAACATTTTTGCTTCACGTAATGAAACCTTGTTAAGATTGACAAAAACAAATAATATGATACAGATATCGACTACGACAAAAATGACAACTCATTTTTAATTTAATTAATTAATAAACTCACTTTTAATATATTTCTTATTAGACATATTTTAGTAGTCAGATGTTTAAATTTTTTTTTCTTCATTATTTTCACCCGAGAGAAAATACAAAAAAACTTTTACATCAGACTACTGATTATCATAGCGGACGACTCAAATGAGAAATAAAAACTGTTTTAGACACTGCAGGGCGACTGGGAAAAAACCAGAGGGTACACCACTGTAGGTGAGTTTATATTTTCTAACTTTTATGACCTGACCGGTCTCAGAAATTAGAAAATAAATAAAACTTTTTTTTTTTTAGTTTTGAGATTTTTTTTGTTCATAACAAGTAAAATCAGGGATGCAGATACCCAAAAGGACTCCAGCTTTGTATCTTTACTTTTTCCTGGTCTCTGGTGTCCAGAAACTTTAATTATGTTAGTTGGCTTATGATCTGCAAAAAGAAAAAAATTCATAAGATTTAATGACTTGGAACTTATTGTTTTTAAGCCTTGAAACCTTGCCAGCATTTTACCTAAAGACTCTGGGTACAAAAGCTAAAATTTTTTTCCCATTAGTAGTGCATAAGCTTTTTATATATTTTTAGAGCTATGGATACTAAAAATTATAGTCATTACAAAGAATTTCTAATTCTTTGTAATAACTCTAACTAAACTATTCAGGATGACATCTAAAAAAAAAAATCTAGCTACATTGGCATTTTTGTAATTAAACTCTCCCCAGTAAAATTGTGATAAAGGTAAAAATTACAGGTGTTATGTTTACTTTTAAATATTTCAAGTTGTTTTATTGGATTCCTTGCCTCAAAATATGTAATTGTACACAATTTCAGTTTTCTATTGCACACAGAACCAGGATGTGACTGGGGTTGCAATTTGAGCGGGGCCAGGTTTGATAAAATATAGCTGTGGCTGGGGCCAGGTTTGTGACCGGGGCTGCATAAATAGTTATACATCCTAAAGTATATTTTTATTTAAAAATTCATGTTATATTTTGTATATATATGCAGGCCTCGGCAGGAATAAATGAGCGCGAGGGTGGAGAAAAGCTCTCCTAAAATGAACATGATGAGCTATGCAAGCTGCTCCTCCAAACAGCTTTGGTTTTAACACAAGCTATCTGTTTATTTATATAAAAATAGTTTATTAAATACGAAATTTGTAGTTTTTTTTCTAATTTGCTTTTATAACTCTTACCCATCTTCATGTTTTCGTTTTATATACAACCAACAACTTTTTAAGTGTTCAGTTAATCATTTCTTAGCTTTTTTTAACCCTACCCTGTATTTTAAAGTAACTCATAACTTAATAGTGTTTACTTGCAGCCTTGTTGGAAGTAAATAAGAGTTTAAAAACATATAAATATATGCCAATATTTAATAAATGGTAAATATAAGTATAAAATTACAATATATAAAGTATTATAAATTTTTTTCTAACCCAGGCTATTAACCTCTGCTAAATCTTAAAACTTTGCCAGGGCTAGGGCCGTGTTTACAAAATGTTTTATTTTCACCCGGGGCCAGGGCCCCGGTCACTTCCTACACAGAACATAAACAATGAACAAAACTATTTTTTAAAATGGTGGATTTTTGTTGGTTCAAAGAAAAGTTTGGATAGTCATATCTTTGAAACGGTTTAGAATTAGATGATAAAATTTTGCGATTGTTCATAACTTATTAAAATCTTTGCGTAGTGTAAAAACTAGCAAAACCTGAGATTTAGTGTTGCAATTTATAAAAAAATTGGATGCTTTCACATGGAATTGCCCAATAAATAATAGTAGATTAAACTAATAATACTACTTATCAATAAAAAAAAATTAAATTAAGATAAAATGAATTAAAAGCATAAATTATTTTAAGATAACAGAAAAGATATCTCAAAGAAAAATTATGAAATGTGTTATTTTACTAATTACTGCAATTCATAACTTAAGCCATTTTTTAGCCATAATTTAAGGTCATTTTTTTAAAGTCAATTAATGTTTGCACGCCACTAGCCAAAATAACTTTGCGAAAAACTTTTTGTGCAAAAAGTTAGAATAACTAAAATAAATAAAAACTAAAATAAATGAAACAAATAAAAAAAAAACTTAAAAAAAGACAACTTTAACAATGGTAATATAAAAATAATAATATAAAAATTAAATTAAAATAAAAATATCCCATGAATTAAATAAATTTTTTTTAATGCAATCTTGTTTGATCTTTTTATTGCTTAAATATTTTAATAATAATAATAATAAAAATATTTAAGCAATAAAAATATTATTGCTTAAATATTTTTATTATTCGTGGAATAAAAAATAATGGAAAAAGGAAATAAAAATAATGGAAAAAGGGAATAAAAAAAAGGGAAAAAGGGAATAAAAAAGGAACAAAATAAAAGTTCAGAAGAAATATCAGAAATTGTCATCAAAACGTAACAATTTTAAATTTTTGAACAACCCTGCACAAAAATCTGTAATTAGGCCATTTTTAAAGTAAAAAAATATTTAATTTTTAAAATAATAATAAATGCAAACTTTATGAAATCAATAATAAATTATCGCCATAGTTTACAACACAAAATTCTTCCAAGACGATATTGATAATGTAACTAAATGGTCTGACAAAGGAATGATAAATTTTAACACTGAAAAATGTAAAATTTTGAAAATTTATGTTGTTTTAATGAGGAAAATTAAAAACAGTATAACAATATAAAATTTTTTAACCTAAGTACCTGAAAAATATTTTTTTAACAAAAGTAAGATTTAAATAATTGATAAAATAAAACATTTAACAAAATGTTGAAATAACAGTATACATTTTTGTGAACAAAAATAATTATCCTTAATCATATATTTCTTCCAAAGACATTTTTTTTGTGCAGAGTCAGTAAGTACAGATAAAGCTTTCACATGCTGACATATCTTTGTGTAATATTCTTTTGCATTTCTTGCATTTAACTTTTGAAAGGATTGCATCATAGCTATTATCTTTATCCCAAAAACTAAACTATAATTTTTTTTTTAAACAAAAGTTTTATTCTTCTATTACTTTTAGTAGCGTTATTTATTTTCAATTATTAATACTGCAACTGCATGTTTATTTTCTTATTCATCCCTGTATTATTTAAATACAAACACATATAAAAATTGAGTAAAAAACAGTATAAATCAGACATGTCAGAAATATACAATACAGTAAACAATTGAATAATCACCTTCACTAAACTCTTTAGAATTTCTTTTCTGAGGCAAATTTTCTTCAAAATCGGATTGGAAATAGTAGTCAAACAAATCCTCTGCTTGCCTCATGCATTTGTTTCGTAAATCATTAGAAATTTTAACCATTTTACGTTATAATTAATAACTCTATAAGTATATACAAATACATATTGACAGTTTCACATAATGAATAAATATTATATATATGTATATATATATAATATATATATATATATATATAAATATATATATATATATAAATATATATATATATATATATGTATATATATATATATATATATATATATATATATATATATATATATATATATATATATATATATATATATATATATATATATATATATATATATATATATATATATTAGGGTGGTGGTAAAAACAACTTTTTTTGAAAATGTCAGCTGACAACCCCTAAATGTGTTTTATATAATAAAATAATACTGGATTTAAAAATTTTTTGAATAAAAAATATTTTTACGGGTGCCACAAGGCCCTTATACATCAAACAGGTCCCTAATAATATTAAAAAAAAGTTTTTTAAAAGTATGTCATGTTGGGTCTCAAATGATGCAAAAATATATAAAAATTTCAAAAATATGAATCATTTTATAATTAAATTTTTATTTTAGATTTTAGTAAACAAAAAGTTACGTTTTTTAACTAAAAATGAAAAATAGGGAATTTAACAAGATTTTTTGATTATAATTTTTTTTATCTATGTTTTTTTATAAAATGAATATTATTTTTGAAATTTGTATATGATTTTGCTTCATTTGAGACCCAACATGACATACTTTTGAAAAACTTTTTTTTTTATATTATTAGGGACCTGTTTGATGTATAAGGGCCTTGTGGCACCTGTAAAAATATTTTTTATTCAAAATTTTTTTGAATCCAGTATTGTTTTATTAAATAAAACACATTTAGGGTTTGTCAGCTGACATTTGCAAAAAAAGTTGTTTTTAGCACCACCCTAATATATATATATATATATATATATATATATATATATATATATATATATATATATATATATATATATATATATATATATATATATATACATAGTTCTATAGTTTGTTGGCTTTAGGAAGAGCAGAAGGAAAAAAGTGATTCTTACGCCAACACATACGTCACTTTTAATTACTTTTGACTTTCGTCCAACATTTCCATGTTGGACGAAAGTAAAAACCATTAATTTAATTACAAATTAATCGTTTTTTAAAAAAACCACAAAAACGCAAATTTAATTGACCAGAATGTTTTTAAAAACATTCTGAATGTTTTTATAACATTTTGAATGTTTTTAACAATGTAAACAATGTTTTTATTTTTATTTTTTTTAATTAAATGTTTTTATTTTTATTTTTTTTAATAAAATGTTTTTATTTTTATTTTTTTTACTGTAAATCATTCGCGGAGTGTTGCTACATCGACTATCTTATAGCCTGACTCGCAAGGGAGTGCTGCTACATCGACTGACAAATAGCCTGACTCGCAAGGGAGTGCTGCTACATCGACTGACAAATAGCCTGACTCGCAAGGGAGTGCTGCTACATCGACTGACAAATAGCCTGACCCGCAAGGGAGTGCTGCTACATCGACTGAGGGTTTGGTTGGGGCAGGCAGTCTATCATTATTAAAAAAAAAAAATTCCGGTCTTGCATTTTAATTTTTACTTTTTGTCAACAACTTTCGGACAACATCTAAGGGTTCTATATATATATATATATATACATATTTATGTATGTATGTATATATATGTGTATATATATATATATATATATATATTTATGTATGTATGCATATATATATGTATATATATATATATATATATATATATATATATATATATATATATATATATATATATATATATATATATATACCTGTAGATGTTGTCCGAAAGTTTTTTCCATATTTTGTTGACAAAAAGTAAAAATTAAAATGCAAGAACAGAATTTTTTTTTTTTTATTAATTGATAGACTGCCTGCCCCAGCCAAACCCTCAATCGATGTAGCAACACTCCCTTGCGAGTCAGGCTATTTGTCAGTCGATGTAGCAACACTCCGCGCATGATTTACAGTAAAAAAAATAAAAATAAAAACATTTTATTAAAAAAAATAAAAATAAAAACATTGTTTATATTGTTAAAAACATTCAGAATGTTTTTAAATATTCTGGTCAATCAAATTTGCGTTTTTGTGGTTTTTTTAAAAACGATTTATTTGTAATTAAATTAATGGTTTTTACTTTTGTCCAAAACGCAAATGTTGGACGAAAGTCAAAAGTAATTAAAAGTGACGTATGTGTTGGCGTAAGAATAACTTTTTTCCTTCCGCTCTTCCCAAAGACAACAAACTATAGATCTAGATCTATATATATATATATATATATATATATATATATATATATATATATATATATATATATATATATATATATATATATATATATATATGTATATATATGTATATATATATATATATATATATATATATATATATATATATATATATATATATATATATATATATATATATAATTATATTTAGATGAATAAAAACAACTGATTAGCGGGACTTAAAGTTTCATGCCCGAAGGCAATCATCAGTCGTTAATACAAATAAAAAACGTAAACAAACTGTTACAAAAACGTAAAAAATTATTGTAGAATGACATCTGACGTTATAAACAAATCTACGTAAAAAACAAATCAAAAAACAAAAAACAAAAAGCCGTTATAGTTTACTAGTCCCCTGTGTCAAATAAAGATAATAGGAATTTTTTTGAATGTCGACACTGAGATACGATTTCGTTTTTTTTATTCAGTAGGTTTTTTCCATTATGCGAAAAAATTACATATTTTTCGTAGAGACAAAGGTGGCATATTTTTGTTGCTAGATTGTAAGGTTTACAACGTTTGACAATTTTCCATTCTATAATGGGCTTTATGTTTTGGTCTTTTAAGCTCCATATTTCCTTAGATAGTTCTGTGTCATTTCTATATTTAACTGATGCAAATGATTTGAGATGGTTTGCGTATCTTAGTTTAAAAGGTGTATTACTAATGCCAAAATATACTTTTTTATTACGATCATGATGACTGGAACTTACGGTTGCTTGATAGACAATATTGCTAGATAAACATTGATTGTTCAAAGGACAAAATGCTTTATCTACGCAGTTACATTGGTTGGTTTTTAATTGATTTTTGTTGTGTAAAATTTTGAAATTATGCGAATTTATGATAGATTTTAGGTTAGGCATGCAACTGTAGCTAATCTTAATAGAATTTCGGTTGAATATTTTATGTAGCTTGTGGCCGGCTGGAAAATGTAAGTCAATAAGGGCTAGAAAACGGTTTCCTATTTTTGTTTTGACGTTTAAGCTGAACGGAGGGTTATACCAAATAATATTACGTTTACGTTGCTTTTTTTGTTGATTTTGACTTGAGATTATTTGTGGTTGGTAGGTAAGGTTCGATTTGTATCCCGATTTTTTTAAAGGCTCTTCATACGGTGGAATAGCCTTTTTGAAGAATACTTCATTAATTGACATGGAAGATAATCTTTGTTCAATATTGCGAGGGATTGCTTTTATTATGCTTGGAGGGTGGTTGGAATTGGAGTGGATGTACCTTATTTGATTATCAGGTTTAAAATATGGTTGAAACGTATTGTTACTTAGATTTAACGTAACATCGAGGTAGTTAACAATTTTTAAATTAGATTGAATGGTGATTTGAAGATCGTTTCTTTTAAAAATGAGTGTTATATGCTTTTTGATTTTTTCCATTTGCTGACCGTTTTTGTTCTTGAATACAGCAAGACCGTCGTCACGATATAGGCCGAAATCTTCTTTATTATAATGTTGTGAAATTTGATACAGTATGAAAATACCTATTAATTCGCAAACTTCAGCACCATCAAATGCCCCCATTGTTACATCGAACAACCCACCTCTTTTTTTAATCCATGCTTCATCGTTGTTGAAGATAAGAGATTTTCTTGCATGCTTTATTAATGCTTTGTCTTCGCTTTTGATGACGATATGATGGTCAGCAAAATTCATAGCATTGTTGAGGGTGCTTTCCTTTATGGAAGGGTAAAAATCGTTAACATCAAAAACTAGGAATTTGTATAAGTGCTTATTGGTGATTTTTTAAAACCAGTCTAAAACATTTTGCGTACTTTGCCATTGATTCAAAAAAAGTTTATTTTTAAGTTCACAATTAATTTTTGTTAAAATTACCTTAGAAATTCGTCCTACCTCATTTTTTGAAGGGTTCAAAAGGCGCACAGATGGATTGTTTACGAAGTTTTCCTTGTGATCTTTCAAAGTGAAAAAACAGTTAGAGGATCCGTTTATTTCTATTTTTTTATATACCTCGTGGTTGGTTAAAATTTGTTTTCCTTCTTTGTTTATATGGTCTTTTAATTTTGGATTTGCTTTTTTGTAAGTAGTGGTAATGGCATTTGTTAACAGATTATTGTAATCTTCTTTAGACAGTTTATACATATTTGATGTTTTGTCAGCATGTGTTAGGGTTTTGTGAGATTTACGTATAGTTTTGATATCTTCTTTCATACCATTTTGAAAAGTGTTGCGTATGTCTTGAAACTTTATTGATTTAATAAGATTGATTAAGTCTTTTTCGAAGAATGACATTTCTTTTATTTGCGGTGGACATATAGAAGATCTAATTCCGTAGTTTGTATAATTGATATTGTCTTTAGTTCTTGGATCGTTATTAATAAAAAAGAACGCTTTCCATCTCACTTTCTTTAAGAGTAATTCCGTTTTGTTTAATAATTTTAATTTAAAGTCTCTTTCTGACGGTATTGAAATGTTTTTTATTGAGTAATCAAAGTTTATTTTATCCATCGCGTTGACGACTTGAGTAAAGTGCTCAACTTTACGGAGCAAATATTTGTATAGATATCGATATA
The DNA here is from genome assembly GCF_038396675.1 of Hydra vulgaris. Classification (NCBI taxonomy): domain Eukaryota; kingdom Metazoa; phylum Cnidaria; class Hydrozoa; order Anthoathecata; family Hydridae; genus Hydra; species Hydra vulgaris. The sequence continues at coordinate 84,227,899 of NC_088931.1, forward strand.
TAGAATATATTCGAGGTTAAGTATTTTGATGTAATAATACGAAGTCTCTTGTACGTGTTACATCCCGACTATTAAATCCCGCTAATCAGTTGTTTTTATTCATCTAAATATAATTATATATAGCTCTATTATTCAGTAATATTGAGCACTGTAACACATACAAGAGACTTCGTATTATTACATCAAAATACTTAACCTCGAATATATTCTATATATCGATATCTATACAAATATATATATATATATATATATATATATATATATATATATATATATATATATATATATATATATATATATATATATATACACACACACACACACACACACATATATATATATGTATGAAAAGGATCTCACTTCTGCTACAGCATGGGGCTCACAGTGGCTGGTGAACTTCAATACAGATAAAACTCAATTTTTTTCAGCCAATCATTATCGCAATAATTTAGATCTTCCTATATTTATGAACGGTGATGTACTCGATGAGTCACCTACTCTTCATCTTCTAGGATTAACTCTTACTTCCAATATTTCTTGGAAACCGTATTTCAAATCGGTTGCAAAATTAGCATCTGCTAAGGTTGCATCTCTTTATCGAGCTCGCCACTTTCTTACTCTGGATTCTATTCTCTATCTCTATAAATCTCAAATCCGGCCTTGTATGGAATACTGTTGCCATATCTGGGGCGGATCTTCTAATGATGTCCTTTCTCTTTTAGACAAGGTGCAAAAACGCATTGTAAACATAGTTGGACCTGCTCTTGCAGCCAACCTCCAACCATTATCACATCGTCGTAATGTTGCTTCTCTTTCTTTTTTCTACAAATACTATAATAGGCACTGCTCTAAAGAGCTAGCGTCTCTTGTGTCATCTACTAAAATTCATTCTTGTGTTACTCGTTATTCAATTAAGTCTCATCCTTTTTCTGTGGCTGTTCCTAAGTGCTCCAAAACCGCTTATTCATCTAGTTTTTTTCCTCGTACATCGGCTATTTGGAATTCGCTTCCTTCATCTTGTTTTCTTGATTCATATAATTTGCAATCCTTTAAGTGTTCCGTCAATCGTTATCTTGCTCTACAATCTTCATCTTTTCTCTTTCAGTAACTTCCAACTTTAATTAGTGGCTGCTTGCAGCCTTGTTGGAAGCGAAGATGTTTAAAAAAAAAATGTATGTGTGTATGTATGTATGTATGTATGTATGTATGTATGTATGTATGTATGTATGTATGTATGTATATATATATATATATATATATATATATATATATATATTAGGGTGCATCCAACGCCCCATGCATTCAAAAATTGATCTGTCCCTATTCTTAAAACTTTCTATTGGTTCTCACAAGACACCCTGTTAAATTTTTTCAAAATTGAATGAGATTTAGGGGGGCCACCTCAAGTCTGAAACTTGCAACAAGACCCTAAACAGAAGGAAAAAAAAGTTTTTCCAAAGTATGACATGTTGGGTCTCAAAAGAAGCAAAAATTTATAAAAATTTCAAAAATAACAAAATTTTACACAAGAATTATTATTCTAAGTTTTATTGCATAAAAATTATTATTTTTTAACAAAAAATTAAAAAAAACCTTTTTTTTCATGTTTTTGTCAAAAAAAATTTTCAAGGTATTTTTAACAAAAAAATGATAACTATTTTTGAAATTTTTATAAAGTTTTGCTTCTTTTGAGACCCAACATGACATACGTTTGAAAAACTTTTTTCCCTTCTGTTTAGGGTCTTGTTGCAAGTTTCAGACTTGAGGTGGCCCCCCTAAATCTCATTCAGTTTTGAAAAAATTTAACAGGGTGTCTTGTGAGAACCAATAGAAAGTTTTAAGAATATGGACAGATCAATTTTTGAATGTATGGGGCGTTGGATGCACCCTAATATATATATATATATATATATATATATATATATATATATATATATATATATATATATATATATATATATATATATATATATATATATATATATATATATATCAGTGCTGTACCCAGTCTCATACATTTACATCTTCTAGAAGTTTATGGATATTAGCAAGATTTATAACAAGACTATATAAGCTGCCTAATTGAGCAACACTAATAATTATATATGAATCTGTATTTGCCATATAGAAGTCAAACGATATAGAAGTACAATAGCACTTCATTTGTTATTGCCTTTCAGAAATATATTCAAGTATTATCTTCAATCATAATGTCCTATAATAAAAGTGCTTCCACTATTAAAAGAAACAAGACGATCTGGATGGAGAATCTCATACGATTTTATGAGTCACATAGGAAAAGAAAAACCGTTTCAAAAGGAGAACAATCACTGGAAGATAACAGCATAATACCATTCAAAATCCAAATTGTTGTTCGCTATCTGTTCCTGGGAGAATCCATCAATAGGAAACAAGAACGCATAAATTGAATTGACAAAGAAGTAACAAGTTTACAGCAAAAAAAAAAAAAAGATTTCCTATGTATCAATTCAGGTTGTACAAGCATAACTGGATAAACTGCTAAACATGTATGTATAAAACATGTACATTTAAATATATGTAAAACAAAGAAAATACAATCTATTGAATAAAGTTTTGACACCACAAAAAAAGATGGCAAATGGCTCTGCAGTGAGGACAAAAGATTATATCACTTTTAGATTGAAAGCAACCTGCAGATTGGGTATAAAACTGGGAAGACTGCTGGTTCAAAAACTGCATCAACTTCAACTTCTAAATCCAAATCTGAGTACCAGCATCAAGCATTCAACTTCTAAATCCAAATCAAGTACCAGCAAGAACTACAGCCCAATGAAAACTGCAACCAAAATAGTAACATCTTTAAAGTTATCCACTAGCAAAGCAGCAATCATTTGTTGACAGTTATTTCAAGATAGGAATGACATTTAGATAACTTTACAGTCTGGTATATTCAGACCAACTATTAAAGAAACTGTTAAATTTAAAGAGGAAATGAAGAAAATTTTTCGTTTAGAAAGCTGGTCACTGGATTTTGATGGTAAACGCAGGCCTTAACAAGATTAATAAGTGTACAAACAATGAATCACCCGTCTAAATAGGATATGGCAGGCAACGTAAGCAATAAGCGTTTTCTCAGGCTTTTTTGATGTTTAGATAAAAAGGCTCATGGATAAAATAGAATCGAGTTTTAGTTTTAGTAATAATTCATTAAGCTTTACACTGTATTGTTTTGTATCATATCATAAATACATCAGAAATAAATTGTCAGCAACAGTTGTTTTTCTATTATCAATTCAAACATCTTCATTTTCTAAAAAAATTGTTAAAAAAAATGTTGCTTTTATCCAAATTTTTTAAGCTCTATTTTAATAGGGTTTTGTTTTAATAGAAACATTTGTTTTAATAGAAAGATTTGGTCAAAAGTTAAGTTTGACAACCTTTATAACCTTTTTAACCTCTCTTAACTCTATTTTAGTTTTTGGTAAAAAATTCATTATAAAATATTAAATCCCTTTTTTATTGAAAAGATATATTATTTTAAAATATCTTTTTGCGTAGCGTTTCTTCTTATTTTCATATTAAAAAATTTCCTTTGTTACACTTCTTTTTTGTGAAACATTTTTTTTTAATTTCAATAGTTTAAAAATTGCACTTAACTAGCTCCAAGCGAGTAAGCAAGTAATTATAAGAAAATATTTTTAATTAAAACTAAAAAAATTTAAAAAAATCGTTTTTGCTACAATTCAAACTTAAAGAAACCAATTTTTTTAGTGTTTGTAAAAAAAGATTTAATTTAAGTATTAAATAAATGCATACCTATTATTTTTAATTTGATTAAGCAGTTTTTAGATACTAAGTTAAGTCATATTTTAGATACTAAGCTTATATTTATTTTGTCTAACAAAGCATAAACATTGTTTATTACACTTTAATTAAGATGAATACTAAACAACATTTTTCTCTATATATAGTAGCTTTTTGTACTTGTAGAATTGTTAAGTTTGTAATTATATGTATATATATATATATATATATATATATATATATATATATATATATATATATATATATATAAATAATCATAACACTTATAATATATATATATATATATATATATATATATATATATATATATATATATATATATATATATATATATATATATATATATATATACATATATACATATATATATATATATATATATATATATATATATATATATATATATATATATATATATATATATATATATATATATATATATATATATATATATATATATATATATATATATATATAGAACCCTTAGATGTTGTCCGAAAGTTTTTACCATATTTTGTTGACAAAAAGTAAAAATTAAAATGCAAGACCGGAATTTTTTTTTTTTATTAATAATAGACTGCCTGCCCCAACCAAACCCTCAGTCGATGTAGCACTCCCTTGCGAGTCAGGCTATTTGTCAGTCGATGTAGCAGCACTCCCTTGCGAGTCAGGCTATTTGTCAGTCGATGTAGCAGCACTCCCTTGCGAGTCAGGCTATAAGATAGTCGATGTAGCAACACTCTGCGCATGATTCACAGTAAAAGAAATAAAAATAAAAACATTTTATTAAAAAAAATAAAAATAAAAACATTGTTTATGTTGTTAAAAACATTCAGAATGTTTTTAAAAACATTCTGGTCAATTAAATTTGCGTTTTTGTGGTTTTTTTATATAACGATTAATTTGTAATTAAATTAATGGTTTTGACTTTCGTCCAACACAAAAATGTTGGACGAAAGTCAAAAGTAATTAAAAGTGACGTATGTGTTGGCGTAAGAATCACTTTTTTCCTTCCGCTCTTCCCAAAGCCAACAAACTATAGATCTATATATATATATATATATATATATATATATATATATATATATATATATATATATATATATATATATATATATATATATATATATATATATATATATATATACACATATATATTAACGAAGAAAAAACAACTTTTTCTATGGTACTTTAAGTTTCATGCCTATACGGCAATCATCAGCCCTAAATACAAATTCAAAAACAAAAAAAACTGCTAAAAATTACAAAATACTGTGTAGTAAGCCACTGTCTTGTATATGATAACACTTGGCTCAGTGTGGGATTTATGTATTATGGATATATTATTCGTTTGCCACAAAAAAAAAAAGTCAAAAAACTTTTAATCTTTTTGGGAAATACAATAGAAAATCTTGGAAATTCCACATGTCGTCACTTAAGGTCCGTAAATAAAACTAAACTTTCACGCGTTTTTAATTTTTTAAACGTAGATACATTGGAAATATACAGCAAATGCGAAGATTTGCGTTCTATAAAAAAACTATTTACCAAACTAAAACGTAAACTAATTGTTTTTAAACAAATATTTTAAAATATATTAACTGTAATCGAAGAATAATTTCTTGCTTTTTACTTATAATAAATTCATATTGTCCTATCAGCATGAGCTCAAAAAAACTTGGAAGACCTGCGAAGGTTTTAAACAAAACTCGTATTAATAGTGGAAGATTTGCTGCAAAAGCTTCTGATTTACCTGTGAGTGATCTACCAACTTACAAACAGCTAATTCAATACAGTTACAAGATTGAGAAAGAATTATTTAATGGACAGAAAATTGACTCTGTATCAATTGTGACAAAAGTCAATAGTAACTTGCAAAAACTTTGGTATAGAGTTAATCCAAATCTATCTCTGATAAAAGATAAACCATTAAAAAATAAAATATTCAGAACATTTAAAAAAGTATTATCTGCAGAACGAATTCAATCTAAAAACCATAAGTCCAGTATAAGAAAAGCTAGAAAAGAAACTGGAAACGTTGTTTGATTTGTCTGCTTGCCGGTGCAATCTCCCAATTATTGATGACTGTAAAGATAGGTAAATATATATTTGTAAACATTTTTTAGTACAATTTGTTTAATGTTAAGTGAAAAAGATTTTATAAAGGTTGATGAAAATTTACTATCCTATTCCCTTCGCCTTCTACTAAGGTATTAAGGTAAAGTCTTTATCCATAAACTAAAGAATGTAAGCCTATATAATAAATAATTTCTATATTGTCTTGATTTTATAGTAAAGTAATATACATTTAGACAAATCGGCTGTCGGAAAAGCGACTGCACAATGAAACACATAGTTTGTCTCTGTGAGGAAAGCAGTTAGGTATATCATGCAATTTTTATCAACATTTACTGTTAGAATTGATAAATATGGAGGGTTGGATAAAAAAGAGCCGCAAGTCATTTTAGCATTTACTGCTTATTTACAAAGTTATGGTCAAATGATTAGTGATCATGAAATTTAATTCATTTTATTCACTTTAAATTTTAATACTTTTAAATTTTAAAATACTTGACTTATTTTAGGTCCCCGTTCTGGAAAGAGAATATTTAAAGGATCAAAGATGCAAGATAGGACCAAAAGGAAGTTGGCAGTTAGGCAACGTGGACCAAGTGGAGGCAACTAGGGTTGCCAAAATGTATATTAGACAGGAAAAAGAGGCCACTAGAGAGCTAATTAGACAGAGAAGTCTTCAAACAACATCAAAACTCGAGTCAGACAGTAATTTTAGTGCTGGATCTTCAAGTTTAGATACAGCTGAAAGTGAAGAATTTGAGGAGCAAATCATAAGTGAAAGAAATTACACAGACTTATCTAATTTAGCCAAGGCTGCAAAAAGGTATGAAGTAAGTGATGCTGCTGCAGCAATAGCAACAGCTGTGTTAATTGACTACGGAATAGTAACTGAGAGTAAAAAATCTCAGATAGTAACGGAATATAAGATTTTTTGTGAAAAGGTACGAGTGGCTAATTCAATTGACACAAAGCATCATCAAGAAGTTTCACAAATAAAAGTAATTGGTGTTGATAGCAAGAAAGACAAAAATTCATTAGTTTATGTGATGAAATACAAGAGTAATGGGGACCCTTTCTTTTATCGAACTACCAAAGATGAACATCACCTCACTTTTACTTGTGAAAATGACCCTTTCTCTGGAAATTATCTAACTCATACTATAATAGAAAATGGTAAAGGTAGTACTATGGCTTCAGCAACGTTAAATGTGCTTTCTGAATATGATAGTATAAAAAGCTTGGAAGCGATTGTTCTTGACAATACAAGTTCTAATACTGGCGTATATAATGGTTTAGTTGTCAAATTAGAAAAGCTTTTGAATCATAGCATTCATTTAGTTGGTTGTTTACTTCACCAGGGTGAGCTACCTCTTCTTCATGTTATATCTGAAATAGATGGAAAAACTCATGATCCTAAAAAGTATAAGGGCCCTATTGGTGAACAAGCGTCTGATACACTCATGCATGAAAAACCATTGGTTCAGTTTGTTCCTATTGATTCCGAGAGTTATATGTAAAGCCCAACATTGTTGGCGATCTGAGAACGGACCAGCGTAAACTTTATGAGTATTGCACTGGAATAGCTAAAGGTTCCATTTCTGTCAAGTATGCTAACAGGAAACCTGGTCCAGTCTGTCATGCATGCTGGTTAACTCTTGCTTTGAGAATTATGATGGTTTATACAAGAACCGAGATACCTACACATGATTTAAACTGCATAACAAAGTACATAATACAAGTTTACTGTCCTATGTGGTTTGCCGTTAAAAGTTCAGCGCATTACAAAGATGCACCAAGGCTTCTCCATAAAACAACTCAATTAGTCAAGAAACAGGATAGCAGAATTCAAACTATTGTATTGAAAAATCTTCAGGGTAACTCCTACTGCTGCTGTCAAGAAAACTTTCTTTATGCTATGCTGCTAGACGATGAAAAAGTTGTAAGAGACCGTGCTCTTAATCAAATCTTGAAGATTAGATTATCCAGGGAAACAAATCCAGATTTCAAACCTAAAATCAAAGCTAAGACAGTTATGACCTTGAACTTCAATGCTGATGTTTGGACCGACTTAATTGAGGTTTCTTCAATACAAATTGAACCTCCTACGTCAACTTTTGTATCTTCAAATGAATTACTACAAGCTATTCAAACCGGCAATAAACTTTCTCTAACTGATTTGCCAAACAATTCTCAGTCGGTGGAAAGAGCTGTAAAACTCACATCTGAAGCTTCTAAAAAGGTTTATGGGCGGGTAAAGAGACATAACTTCATTCTGGCTAAAAACCAAAGCAGAGCCGAAAACAAGAGAACGTGAAAAAGTTAGAATATTGTGTAATTATCTCAGTGTAATTTTACAAACTTGTTTTTACAACAATTTTACAAACTTATTACAAATGTAATATATTGTATTTAAAGTATATAAATGTGAGTTTAATGTTCTCTTTTATGAAAAGGCATTCCTAAAATGTATTATAACTTCAAGCTTGGTGTTACTTTTATTGTTAATGGTCTATAAAAACGTTGAAGCAAGGGTGTTATATATATAAATACCTATGTAAACTCAAAAGACCTAACCAGAGCTAGCGCAAACAGATAGTAAATAAGTGTAGTGACTTTAGCTAACTTAAAAACAAAAAAAAATAGGTACTTGATCTCTGATTATTGCCGAATAATATTATAATTAAAAGCTCACTAGCTTTAATAAGTTCATTGTTCAAGGAGGAGTGTCATACACCCATTTTTTAGACTCTAGCCCCAATAATTTTCCAACATCAATAGTTTTAAAGAAACTTTAGTTTCAATCGACTTAAAAACTTGAAAATCGGTTCATAAAAAACAATATTATATTTCATAAATATCTGCGACGGAAACTTTTTACAAACCCTGCCTCGTTTTTACATGGCGTTAGCCAATGAGATTTCATAAAACATTGTGAAAACGAGGCGTGACATGTAAAAAGTTTCCGTCGCAGATATTTTTGAAAAATAAGGTTTTTCAAAATATTAAATTCTTTTAAATATTTGAAATAAACACACCAATAGCTAAAAACTTTAAAATTATTTCCCAAAATGATTATAGTTCCAAATTGAATAATTTTTTCGGATTTATGTTTATATTTATGGCTTACATAAATCCCAAAGTGAGCCAATATGATTTGGAAAAAAAAGTATGCTTAGACAGTGGCTTACTGTGTAGCAAGATCTTAACGTCGCTAAGACATACTTGATGGCAACGAAAAAACAAACTATTAGCTCATCACCGGTGTCAAAAAAAGATAAGAGGAATTTATTCTTGTGTCTGCATTTTGAAATCAACTCATTTTGTTTATTTAACAAGTTATCACCTTTGTATGTTAAAATAAAGAATTTTTCGTATAAACAAAGATTGCAAATTTTTGACAAAGTGTTATAAGGATTGCAACGTTTTACAATTTTCCCGTTAATTAAGGCTTTAATATATATATATATATATATATATATATATATATATATATATATATATATATATATATATATATATATATGTATGTATATATATATATATATGTATATATATATATATATATATATATATTTATATTATAATTTAGAGTGTTATGATTTTATTATTATTAAGTTTTACGATTTTTGCATTATTATGTTTATTGCTAAATTGAATGAGAGGTTTTGGCAGACAATATATCAATTTAAAGAAAAAGTTTTTTTTAGTTTTTAAACTTT